>NC_142814.1:26378279-26615517 GCF_049724085.1 Artemia sp. Qi Xiang Cuo | reverse complement strand
TCACATCAACATTTTCTGCATTGAATAGATTTTAAGATGAAGTGATTGTAGGTTGGGAATCCTTATGTGGTAGATATGCCATTGTTTAGTCTATGAAAAGAAATCCAGTTTCGATCTAACAATTCTCCTCCTGGGGCTTCTTCTTGTTCTGTTTACTGTACGTGTCGTCTTTTTCCTTCTTTTCTTTGACAGGGGTGATGTCTTTCGTTTCTGACCTGAGTAGAGACTGATGAGAGGTGCATTGTTTCTCGACCTTTTTAAACCTTTTCCATTTTGTTGAGATTTCAGTTGTTCGCCAAGGGTTCACACACTGGACATAAGATTTTCCGAAGCACTTTTTTTAAAATCCTTGTCAGAGCCCCAATCGTATAGTTTATAGGATGCCAAATCTGTCGCAGCCGGTACAATATATTTTCTAGCCAGAGGTAGTGCAGAGCGAACGGCTTAGCAAAAAACTGCCAGGACCATAGCCAGACATTAATGAACGACCTTTGTAATATTCTATTTCATTACCCAGTTGTCTTGGGCCAAGAGTACTAACATAGAAATCAATATCTGGACAACTGAATACCACTATTCTATTCGATGTCTTGTTTTTTTAACACCAACAACGACGGGTAGAAAAGGGCATGGAATCACAGCCAAACCTTTTGACATTGCTAGGGGGTCGCCTAATTCAGTTCTTAGTGTTAACTGGCAGAGTTCCAAATAGGAAGTGTTTACGGGGATATACTGAAAATACTTTATATTTTAATGTTGAATATGTTCTTGATTGGTTTTTCGTTCAAGAACTCGTAGGAGGGGAACATTGCTAATGCCAACTCTGGATGTTTCGACAAATGAAGCATAGAGAAATATACAAGTGTCCGAAGTGGAACCAGGTTGATAATCAACAAAAATAATATGGTCTATCTTGCCAACTGTTGTAGCATTTCTACCATTTATTATATTCTGTTTAAATCCAAGAACATCTCTCAGATTATCATTGAGATGGATCATTTCAGTGTCAACAGGTGAGTTAATGTAAATCCTATCGTGTTCCATTGAATAATTAAAATAGAATGAGCCATTCCTACGATAGGAGATTTTTCTATTGATTTTTGCACACTAATCCATCATAGTACCATATTCCTTATATTCCAATGTGACATAAGGATATTCACTAGATTTAAATGCTTCAAACCATTCATACTCAGCAAAGAGTGACCAATCGAATGGAATAGCTTTTATCTCATACACACGATCTTTTCTCAGGATATCGTATGTATTTTTGATAATACAGTCGACAAGAGCCACTTCATACGTGCCGTCATCGAATTTGATTGTGGGAGAGAGTTTCGTCCAAAAATCACTTGTTTTATTCAAATTATTGTAGAGAGTATTGAAGACATTGGACATGAATGTCACATAGAAATCATTTGGCATTGTTAATGTCTTCAACAGCTACCCAAAATTCAAATTATAGTTTATCCTAGCCAAGGAACATCCAAATGTCTTTTACTCTTGCAAGTACGGCTCTTTAATGTTTTTTCTACTTGATAAATGTCACTACTGTTTCTAACTTTTTGTAGTTCATATTCATAAGAACCGCCGAGGATCTCATGATCTTTGGTGTCTCGCAGCCGATATTTCGTGGGTGCAGTGTCTAGGATTTTGGACACTTTAAAAAGTTCAGTGTTCCATAAATAATTCCCCTTCTCAAAAATATTGCTGGTTCTATTAATTCGAACAGTATCGCCCACATTGAATTGCTTCTTCACGTTTTTTGTTGTTGCTGTTTTTTCACTGGAATATTGCTTTAGAAAAGCATCCAATGTATTTTCACTGCAATAAACTTCCTGAGGGCTAACACCGGACAGGGATCGATGTGGTCTTTGTTTATATATTTGCATGTTTTTATCTAAATCATGAATAAAAACAGCAGTATTTTTAAGTGTGCAATATCTCGAAATTAACACAAGAATCGTCCTTCTCAATTTTTCAACCAATGTAACCTTTATCGAGCTGTGGCTATGATATACCTTTGTGTTATCTTTCAATAGAAGCTTCCGCACATGTGGATTAAAAAATTCGCTTTCACGGTACAATTAAAATTTTTTATGGAAATCCTTTTCAAAAATACCTTCTATAGCATGTACAACTTCAACACCTCTCTTTGTTTATACTGGAATCGCCTAGGTATAGCAACTGAATACACTGATTGCGACTAAAATATATTTTTAGGGTGTATTGTGACGCCGCTGAATCTCATCTAGAATTAAAAAATCAGTTTGCATTATATGCAGAGGGAAAAAGGCTTTGGTTTGTCGATATTGTTTGCCACGAAGCCTGCGATTCCGATGCAGAGTGTAACTCGGTTCATTTTCTATGTACACTTTAGCATTTTTTAATGTGCTGCTACCTATGTCAGAGGCAGCTGTAGAAATCGTTGTGGGAGAGCTTAGACTTCCCACTTCACCAATATTTTCATAGACATGTTTTAAAACTTTATCCATTATGAACGCAGACACGTAGTGTAATGTTCACTCCCCTTTTGTACACTGGAGGGTGGTGCTTTTGACGGTGAGTTGATATCAATACGTTTTCGCTTTTGTCTAACAGTCATCATCGTTGATGTTGTCAAATCATTGCTGCTGCTGCAAGGAGTACTAGTATCTTCCAAGATTGATAAAAAATCTTCTTCCTGTTCTTCTTCTTTCAATGGTGTTGTTGTTGTTGGCGGTGTTAGGGGGCTGACACGTCTGCTGTATTTCCTTAATTTCTTTAGAACTCGTTTTTTGCCAATAAGACTTTCGGGGAAGTTTGATGCATTTAGAAAGGTGTATAGATTATTGTCAAATAATAAAAGTCCTTTACGATTTGTAACCATATCACAAATTAAATCAAGTAGATTATAACTTTGTTCCTGAATTATAATTTGTTTCCCTATGCTATCAACTTGAACTTGACCATCATCACTTTCCAACATGATATATACTGATGCACGTTTATTTTGTTTTCGACAGCTTAATGCCAATAGGCTCCGAATTGTTGTTACTGTAGAATTCAAAACCTTCTCCTTCGATTGCGCTACTGTCAACTCTTGAGGAGATGTTTCCTGTTTAGGGAGATCTGGGACAGCGGCGGCAGGTCTCTCAAGATAAGGTCTATGTTTGTTCACACGACGCAGTGCATCTTAAAGTAAAACTAGCATTTTATCATCGGCAATATTTTCTATAACTATTCTAAACTATTTTCACAACTTATTTTCATAATGAATTTGCTTAGATTGTCTTAAAAGTGTTCCACGGGTGAAAGGACAAGTTCTATTGGAGTCAATTTGTAGGGTTTAGCCATCTAGAGAAAACTGGTTACAAGTCCAGTAATAATTGGCAATAAAATTGCAAAAAAGCTACCACCCACTAGAAGAAGACGTTTTCCTTAAAAATTTTTCCTTTGTTTTGTCAAGCCAAGACACGTACAGTTGAACGATGCTGCTTTTTCTGTTGTCTGACATCTTCTGGCAAGTTTACATTGCCCTAAGTTAAATTTAAACAATGTTCAGATATTAGATTAAAAAATTCTTTGTCAACACCATGTTTGAATTATGGCCTTCCTGAGTGGGGGTTTTGAAGTGACTAGAACAGAAAATAAGTGTCTATTTTCATGTAGTTTCTTCAATGTCATGATGGCAACTAATAGCACTTTCTACTGTTCACCGGAAGACATACTGTAATTTCTTTTCCTTTAATTTTCCCTTAGATCTACCTAGTAAGTTATTCAACAAGAATAACAAAAATATATTTTTTCTTTTATTAACATCAACACTTTTTGTACAACAAGAACAATAGCAACAACAGCAAGAACAATATTTTTCATTTATTGACAAAAAAAAACTTAAAATACAGCAAGAACAATGGCAATATTTTTCATGTATTGACAACAACACTTTTTGTACAACAGAAACAATAGCAACAACAACAACAAGAACAATATTTTTTATTTATTGTCAAAAAACTTAAAATACAGCACGAAAAGCAATAGCAACAGCACAGTTGAACATATTTGTAGACTAAGAGAATAGAAACATATGAAAAAACACTATTTACAACATTTAAAGGATGAGAATCCCCCCCAAGGGTCCCCCACTCCCCGGGGCTGCGTGGCGGTGGAAAGCGGAAAAACAAACTCTGTATACAATAGCAGCTGCTGCAGTTAAATGAGGATTGACAATTGAGAAATTGTTGTCTCCCCCCCCCCCCCACCGAGTACTTTTTTTTAATTTATGTTAATTGATCCAAACCGAGTTGGTTTCAAAAGTCCACTAATTCAAATCGATCTGAAATTTGATACTGGCCGTGGGGGAGTACTTTTACACCTTTCTCGAGCACATAGACCTTATCGGATATGCAAGACATGGCATTTTTTTCCAGTCTAACAGTATAGTTCCTATACTGTAGAGAGCGAATTGCTAGCACTTTTGCTCTTGGTACTAGACAACTGTCTACATAGTTTCTGTAGACACTCATGTCGAAATTATTTTTTAAATCTTTTACAGTATCGTGAAGTTCCAATGGTATGTGTCCGTCAATTTCAAAAAACCATCTTTGTGAACTATTTTCTACGATAGTGTGAATGTCGGGGATGTCAGAATGACTTTCAAGCCATTTGTAATTACCACATGTTAAACTGTATTGAGAAATTGCCGAAGGGTACAATGAGTTCATGTAAAAAAAACAGCATTGGAATTTACATCCTCAGCAGAGTTCTGGCCAGTTGGATCCGTTCTTGGACGAAATCCCCGTGAAAAAAAAACCCCCCCTCATAGATCGTTCAACGAACAGGTTTGGATCTACATCGGTGATCATCTCTATTTACTTCCTACTAATTTTTAAAATTAAGTCCATGACGAGGTGCAGTGTTGTAAAATATTAGCGAATGTCCAAATAAAAGTTCCGAATAAATTTGATCTGTGTTTTTGCAGATAATGTCTAAAAGAGTTAACACATCACTGGCCTATCACATTCTACAATAATCCCAACCATTTTTACAACCACCCTTAGCCCATACCCTCTTAGCAAATTGATAGTCCTCGTCAGTGGAGTCACTATAGGTAAGTGAATTACAGAATGCTTGGATGGCAGGGAGATTCTTCTCACTTAACCTTGCGCCAAAACAGTATTCGTCATCCCATTATTCGCATTTGCAAGTCAGTAAGTAATATACTTCAATGTCTGGACAGTGCTCTTAAAACAGAGGGAAACTTTAGAAATTGTTACCTTTCAGCACCTGAATCGGTTGGCTCAGAGCATTGGGGAAAAAACTATAAGAATCTAAAAAACGGATTTTATTCCAGAACGTATGCTCATTATCCACTACCTGCCATTTCAACTCTAAAAGCAAGAGCTTCCCAGCAGATTTGCGGATAATATTGTAGGTAAATGAGTTATTTACCCATGGACTATCTGCCCCCTCCCTCTCTGTGCATATTTGCCAAAGCCGGTAAAATAAATTTCAAATCATAATTTGAATTGTGAATGAAAACCGGTATAAAATACTGCTGGCTTACATTCACATTGCACGATTGGTGTGCCACACCACGAAAATTACTACCCCCTGACGATATCTCCTGCCACAGGTAATCGCGATTGCGGACTTTCCTCTTCTCACCCTCCTTAGTCTTTTTCCCCCTATTCCTTAGTCCCCTTTCAAATTCCCCTACATACCCAACATATTTTCTTATTTTTAATGGCCAGGCGATCCTCTGCGGACAATATCGTCAGATAGTGGGTATTTCTCAAACGAGAAATAGCCCCTTTTGCAGTGACAATTAATTTAGTTAATGCTTTGATCCTGAAATCATTCTCATCCAACGTCTCGACTATTTCTAGCAATTGAATAGTGTTAAATAAGTGTCGTTTTGCGTGGACTTAGGAAACTTTGATGGTTTGATGTTCTTTAATTCGATTTGGCAATTTTGGGCCGTCCAAATCCAGCAGCTTTGCCTATCCTAACTCATTTTATCGCTTTGCATTAGCGTATTTTGAAAATTTTTTAAACCTTAAATTGATCGGTCACCAGAAAGTATCTCAACCGATTGATATCCCTGTCTTTTACAATGTTTCATTTGATTTTGTAGCTTTAAATCACTAAGAAATTGGGACAAACACATTGGTCAGTAGTAACGAACAACCCCCCCGCCCCTTTTTACCCTCCCCCAGAACTCTACTAATATCCATAATAGGATTGAAATGGCCAATTGAATTGGGTTCACTAGGTGGTGTGTAAAACACCCAAACCCAGTTTTTCCCCGATTCAATCGACGGGGCTGTTACTGGGAAAATTAAACCTTTTTATTAGAACGCACACCCTCTTGAAATTCCCTTTCGTACAGTAGCACTTTAACGCCAATATTTAAATGTGCGTTGGCCCGTTCAAAAATATCTATTGCCCTGAGTGTTACAGTAAATTTTTCTGCTAAACAAGAGAAATCTACTGGGGGAAAATCAGAAACCCTCCTTCCCATGCACGGCCCAGTAGTCCAAATTTTTCTTTGAAGCTTCGTTTCGTAGAGGTTCGAAAGCTGATATGAGGAAAGCGCACATGAAACATTTTTGAACTGTTTCGAAACAGATTCGTTGAACGCCCTTGCATCCTTATAAATCAGGATTATATTTTAAAACTGTACCCATGTCCCTATGTCCCCCTCTTAAAATAAAAACTTTTTTAAATTTACATATATTTACACTTAAATTTTCAATAAAAAGAAACTATGGACCCACTCCCATTTTCATTAAAATTTTCAAGATGAGTGACAATATTGTCAACCCATTGCATAAATACAGTCTCGTAATTTTCCAAATGAGAATACACCGCCAACATCTCGGTGTGTACAAAGCGATCATAGACCACCCCATGACTCTCATTCAGATAAAATATTTTTACAACGATTAAGGCTTTGATTCTGTCCCATCCCCCTCACAGCTGAATCCGGTTTTCTAAAAGTGCACGAATTTCTTCTACATATTCATGATTAATATTAATCGGGTCGGTTATAAAAACTTCCCCCCATAAGTGCATGAAATGGATCACCAAATTTTGCAGTGAAAACGGCTATTGTATTCAATATCGAATTTGTTTGTTTAAATTTCGGTGGCAACGAGAATTGTGTATCATTACCCCCTCCTCCTCGTATTTCTTCACTAGCTAAGCCCTCACCCCTTGCTTATCATCATCATTACCGAAACCCCCTCCATAACTTTGTTCAAAAATTGGGCTGTTGTATGTAATAAAATTTCCCAATTCACTCAACATACCCTCGAGTGTATCTGGGCTGTGAGAATCTGCCCAAGCAAATTGTTCTTCAATTATACTTGGTTGAACTGGGACGATGTCCATTAAATCAGTGGGGGGAGGATTCTCATTTAATTCTCTGGAAAAATTATCTAAAATTTGTATTGTATTCGGGCTTAACCACGGTAAATCGCCCTCTGAAGTAACTGCATTGTCTTGTTTAACCATATTATTCTCTACATCTAAATAATTATTCAATAATTTTTCTGCCCATTCCGTGTCATAGGTAATAATGTTAGCATATGTATAGTCTAAAATAACACTACCATCACCATAACACTCCCGTAAGAATTTACCGTATCGTTCGAGATTTTGTTCGTCAATAGCCGGTATTTCAGTGACCTGATTGTCACAAAACTCCATTGGCGGTTCAATTGAAGCTGTCTCGTCAATGAGGTCATAAATTTCTTGGCTCGATACTTGTGGTGGAGGGGGAGGTAGTGATGTTATGTCATCTGTTCTAACCTATAAAGAAAATAGCTTATTTTCATATTGTCTAAATCACCCTATTTTTAAAAGAGTTTGAAATTGGATTATTAGCGAACTATATTTTCTAATTGTTTAAAACGTTTGCTTGAAAAAAAACACGCTTAGTAGTAGTAGTAGTAGTAGCAGTAGTAGTAGTAGTAGCAGAAGCAGTAGCAATATTACTATTTGTGTACGCATAGTGTCATTTGGTTAGTTCACTGTCCCCCTTAACCCCTCTATATATATATCCTGAAAGTTTCAATTTAATCCCCCCTATGTATTACTGTTATATCATATTTGCAACCTAAATGAACATAGAAAGATCTGATTTTGTGCAACATTTCCCTGAAAGTTTCATCTTAATACTCTTTATCTGTTTTGGAAAACCCAGGATCTTGCTTGCCCCCCTCCACCACATCATCATTCCCACCGTAATAAAATATATTCTTGAAACTATGGCAAATTGCATAACTAAGAGCTATGTTCAATGGAATGTAGATGTTATATCATCTCCACACACACACAAACATAGTTGAAGTTTAATAATAATCAAGAAAACGGGGAGAAGCGAAAGTTTTTTTTCTTTATGTAAAAAATAATAATCAAGAAAATGGGAAGAAGCGAAAGTTTTTTTTTTCTGTATGCTTAAATGGATATCCTATCCCTTTCAGGCCATCTCCTGTCATGGGACACAACTCATTCTGATAGAAAGTTGTTTTTATGATATCTGTAGAGGCAAGATGAACCATTCGTTAATAAAACAGTTTTTACTTGAGAAACAACAGTATGTTTTGTTAACATATGAAATTGTTATTTTGCTTCAGAATTATAACATGGTCCTTAAATTCAATGCGTGTGCATTATGTTGTTTTTCTTTTTTGAAAAACCTTCCCCCATTTCCGCATCTCGCAATAGATTCTGGTATTTTCAAAGGATTCGTTAATTACAATCTGTTTAACGGAAAGATTAAATAGCTCTTAAGTATTAGCGTCAAAGGGAGCGATATATTTCCCTTTGGGAGAAAAATCATTAGCGGAAATAATAATAAATTTAAAACTCACTTTAAGATCTACAGCTTGCATGTGAATGACTGAAGGGGGCGTATCATGGCCTTGCATCGAGGGCCTAAAAGGGTCATCAACCTCACTATCAAAATATGCAGGTCTTGAAGGCACGGTGACTTCACCGTCTTGTGTGCAGAGCATGGATGGGACAACATTTCTCCTTTGGGGTTTTGGGGGCATGGAAGAACCAGCCATCTCCAACCACTGCACAGGAGTAGCATCATCTACAGCTTAAATGACTGAAGGGGGTGTATCATGGCCTTGCATCGAGGGCCTAAAAGGGTCATCAACCTCACTGTCAAAAGATGCAGGTCTTGAAGGCCCAGTGACTTCACCGTCTTGTGTGCAGAGCATGGATGGGACAACATTTCTTCTTTGGGGTTTTGGGGGCATGGAAGAACCAGCCATCTCCAACCGCTGCACAGGAGTAACATCATTGAACCTAGTCCTCTTGTTGGGGGGGGGGGACAGTGCTCCAAATTTTCCTTTAAAAGAAATTAAATTATAGTTTTTCATGTAGAGAAAAAGCGTACAAATTGTAGTGAAAAACCAAACTCGTCCTTTATTACATACCCCCTCCCACTCTCCGATATTGATGTTAGAAAAACAATTTCCAGGTTGTATCTATTTAATATTTGGTATGCTTTACCCCCCCACCCCCTATTGTGCAAATATATATACCCCAAATTTGTTTCTAAACTTCAATATTTTATTGCATTAGCATTAAGCAAACTTGACTTCTTTCATGTGTCATTTAATGCATATGTATCATGTTTTCTTCAGAAAAGTATATAGAAAAAAAGCCATAATATAGCATAGAGTCCTGTAAATATTGTAGAAATTAAGTTTCTAAAAACCAGGGCTAATGAAAAAACCGTGAATTAGGGGGTGGGGGAGGGGATAAATTGTCAAATTTAGATAGTTACGTAGGCTACAAACCCATCATATAGCCTTCAAAATGTTATAAGCTCAAGAAACAGGGGGTATTTAGATATATATAGACTTGATAACACAGTTCCATTATATAGGCTTAAAATTAGCCAATACAAGTTTGTTAACACACATCCTCAGCAAATAGGCATAAAATTTGCATCGAGCGACATTTCACTGCGAAAAAGTCCAAATAAATTAATATGATCAAAGAATAAAATGCTACCTGGGTTACATTTAATATATGCTATGCTTTACCCTCCCACCCCCCACAATGTGCAAAAATATATAACCCAAAATTGTTTCCAAACTATTATTCATCCATTTTCATTTTATTAACCAAACTTGAGTTTTTAAGAAGTCTCCGTATAATACAACAGTACCGAAACATCTCAATTGATTATTTATAAAATAAACTTACGGCATATAATTGCTTAACAATATTGTCAAGATTTTCCATATTGCTCATTGTTCAATAGCTTATAATGAACTGTTACATTAAACGAGATGTATAATGTAGTTATTCAAATGTTTCCAGATAAGCCATATTGTAAAAATAGAATTGTCCAGCTTGATTTTAATCATAGCCTATTACGTAAATCTAAGCTAGAATTTCTTAGAAACAATAGGTCGTACCAGTTAGTGGATCAATAACATTGTCATGCTCATATTCAGTGGACATGTTGCGTCACCCTTCCCTACATTATTCTAAGTACCTGATTGGCCTAGAAAAAGGATGTGGTCTTGTACAGTTAGACTGGTTATAGATGGCAGCAGAGATGCCCCCTCTGGAGTAATACCTGGGTTTATTCTTATGCTAAGCAATGGGAATATTGCACAACATACAGCCGTACTCCCAAAGGGAAAATATTGAACCTTTCAACTATGCTGAATCAAACTCTATCCCAATCTCTTTTGGGAAAAAAGAGGAGTTTGAGGGGGCTAGTTTCCCACCCAAATTTTTGGCTACTTAAAAAGGCCACTAGAAGTTTTGATTTCCATTCTAATGAACCCTCTTCCGATCTTCTTGCCCATTTGTTTGATATGATTGCCCTTGAAAAAGAAAAAAATGTATCATTGATCTTTCGTTACGGAAAAAAAAGCAATAATATTTTCCATATTATAATAATTCCACATTTTGTAAAAAGGAGCTTGAAACTTCTACAACAGAGTTTTCTGATTTACTGAATCTAATGGTGTGACTTTTTTTTTTAGATCGCTTGACTTTTTGAAAATGTTTCCCATTTTTTCTAAAATCAGGGTAATTTTCGCAGGCTCCTAGCTTTAGATGGGTAACATTAAACTTGCATGTATATGCGTTTCAATTTTTCCCAGAGACACTTGAATTTTTCCCAGAGAAAGCCACATATGGCTTTTTCCCAGAGACACTTCATATGGAAACTGTCGTCGTATAAGCTTCAGAGGGGGCTCATTCGATTTGAAATCGAAAGTTCTAGTGCCCTTTTTAAGAGTCAGAAGTTATCGGAGGGCAACCAGCCCCCCCCCATGCTCTTTTCCTCTAAGTACATCCGATAAAAATTTTGAGGTTGCTATTTTGTTAAAAATAGTTCAGAGATCCCATAACAAAAACTCCGGGGTCGACACAGCCCCCCAGGGCCCAGGGGTAGGCATTGAACGTGATGCCCTGGGGGCATATATGGTTCTCATAGAAGGGATGCTCTTATAAGCTTTACAGAGTACTCATTTGATCGGGAATTGAGAGTTCTACGTAGTTCATTTTTTAAGAGTTAACAGGAGATCAAAGAGCAACTAATCTCCCCACGCCTTTTTTCACCAAACCCATTCGATAAAAATTTTTGAGAGAGCCATTTTGTTAAAAATATTTCAAAAATTAGATAATAAAAACTTCGGTCCCACAAAAAAAAGGGCCCGGGGGCAGGTGTTGTAAGTTATGCCCTGAGGGCATATATGGTTCTTATAAAAGGAATACTCACATAAACTTCTAATAGTCCAAAGAGCATTTAACAATTTTTTCCGGGTAGACAAAAGCCCTCAGGGCCCAGGAGCAAGGGTTTTAAGTTATGCTGTGGGGCATATAAGCTTTTCATGGAACGGGCCGTTGCATAAACTTCGGATCAGTGGGGGATTTTTTGATTGGAAGTCTAAAGTTCTGCCATCCCCCCCCCCATCGTCCTGACTGTGTTATTCCACAAAACACTCCGATCTAAATTTAAAGAGAGCTATTTTGCTCAGCATCGTTGAAAGATCCAGTGGGGATGTCTTAGGTCTTTGGGGATGTCATCCTCCCAACATTCCTCTGGGCAATTCGTTCATTGTTTACATGTAGTGTATGTTATTGAGAAAGGTATATATTTTGAACTTTACATCCTAAAAAGAGGAAGGGTATTTAGGTGAACCTTTCAGTGAGTGTTGAATAGAGTGTTGAACTAAATCAAAACACGTTATGTGAATACGGATTGTCAAAAGGGTGTAACCCAGGAATGATCGAGACTATTAATTTGGAACTTACGGGAAATGATAAGGGGATGATCAAAAAGGCAATATTTGCTTGCTATCACTGCTACTACAATTACTATTACTACTACTACCCTACTCCATTTACAATACTTAGGCGAAATTTGAACTAAATTGAAAGACGCTATATGCATGTAGATTGCAAAAAAGTTTATATCAAGAATTGGTTTGGGTATTAAATTTAAACTTTCAGATAATGTTTAAAGGGGGAGATCTACTGACCAAACGGCAATATATGCACGCTACTACTGATACTACTATCCCTGCTACATTTACTACTACTGCTGCTTCAACTACTACTTCTATGGCAACTACTTGTTAGGCT
Organism: Artemia sp. Qi Xiang Cuo; assembly: GCF_049724085.1. Taxonomy (NCBI): domain Eukaryota; kingdom Metazoa; phylum Arthropoda; class Branchiopoda; order Anostraca; family Artemiidae; genus Artemia; species Artemia sp. Qi Xiang Cuo. Next base: position 26,602,902 of record NC_142814.1, on the reverse strand, counting down.
AATAACATTGATATGAAACTTAATGCTACTGCTGCTACTAGGACTACTGCTATTACTATTATTACTACTTGTAATACCAATAATACCTATACTACCACTGTAAATACTATTACAACAGTTCCTAAAGTATGAAGGTGAAATTTTCAAGCGTTTTTTAGAGGGGAACGTGAACTGAATCACAACAGGCCACATGTATGCAGGTTTTCAAAAGGGCATAACAGCAATATCTTAGGAACAGATTCGTGTGTGAAGTTAAAACTAACAGGGCTTGTTGTGGGTGATCTTGAACAAACCAAAAGGAGATATTTGCATCCTAATGCTACTGTTTCTACTCATTTTACTACTACTACTACTACTACAATTAATACTTCTACTACTGCATCTAAAGCTAGGGCTACTACTATTAACTATTCTGCTGGTATTAAAACTAAGGGTATTAAGGCGAAAAATTTGGAATGTATTGAAACTGTAAGGAACTAAATCAAAAAACATTATACCGACACAAGTTGTCAAGAGGGCGAATCAAAAATGCTTCAAGAACGGCTGATGGTATTAAGTTGATACTTTCAGCGTGTGCTGAAGGGGATGTCTAAGAAACCAAAGATGCTATGCTCAGTTCCTGATTGGCCTAGAAAAAGGATGTGGTCTTGCACAGTTAGACTGGTCATAGATGGCAGCAGAGATGCCCCCTCTGGAGTAATACCTGGGCTTATACTTATGCTAAGCAATGGGAATATTGTACAACATACGGCCGTACTCCCAAGGGGAAAATATTGGGCCTTTCAACTATGCTGAATCAAACTCTATCCCAATCTCTTTTGGAAAAAAGAGGAGTTTGAGGGGGCTAGTTTCCCACCCATATTTTTGGCTACTTGAAAAGGCCACTAAAAATTTTGATTTCCATTCTAATGAATCCTCTTCCGATCTTCTTGCCCATTTGTTTGATATGATTGCCCTTGAAAAAGAAAAAAAAACGTATCATTGATCTTTCTTTACGGAAAAAAAGCAATAGTATTTTCCATATTATAATAATTCCATATTTTGTAAAAAGGAGCTTGAAACTTCTACAACAGAGTTTTCTGATTTACTGAATCTAATTGTGTGACTTTTTTCTAGATCGCTTGACTTTTTGAAAGTGTTTCCTATTTTTTCTAAAATCAGGGTAATTTTTGCAGGCTCCTAGCTTTAGATGGGTAACATTAAACTTACATGTATATACGTTTCAATTTTTCCCAGAGACACTTGAATGGTATTAAGTTGATACTTTCTGCATGTGCTGAGGGGGATATCTAAGAAACCAAAGGTGCTATGCGCAGTTCCTGATTGGCCTAGAAAAAGGATGTGGTCTTGCACAGTTAGACTGGTTATAGATGGCAGCAGAGGTGCCCCCTCTGGAGTGATACCTGGGCTTATACTTATGCTAAGCAATGGGAATATTGCACAACATACGGCCGTACTCCCAAGGGGAAAATATTGGGCCTTTCAACTATGCTGAATCAAACTCTATCCCAATCTCTTTTGGGAAAAAAGAGGAGTTTGAGGGGGCTAGTTTCCCACCCAAATTTTTGACTACTTAAAAAGGCCACTAGAAGTTTTGATTTCCATTCTAATGAACCCTCTTCCGATCTATACTACTAATTATTTGAAAAAAACTACGTTTTCTAAAGAGTTAAAGAGGCTGAGTTACAAGGTCGAACCTTAAAACGTACAGGGATTAGGAGGCACAGTTGGGGCTACCACCCCCAAACCCCCGCTTTCGCAGCCTTTAAATATAAAAAAAATTTCTTTAAACTGAAAGTAAGGAGCGACATTAAAACTTAAAAAGAACAGAAATTATTCCGTATATGAAAGAGGCTGTGCCCTCCTCAACGCCTCGCTCTTTACGCTAAAGTTTGACTTTCTCACAACTCTTTTTTTAAACAATAAAAACTTTAGCGTAAAGAGCGAGGCGTTGAGGAGGGCACAGCCTCTTTCATATACGGAATAATTTCTGTTCTTTTTAAGTTTTAATGTCGCTCCTTACTTTCAGTTTAAAGAAATTTTTTTTTATATTTAAAGGCTGCGAAAGCGGGGGTTTGGGGGTGGTAGCCCCCCAACTGTGCCTCCTAATCCCTGTACGTTTTAAGGTTCGACCTTGTAACTCAGCCTCTTTAACTCTTTAGAAAACGTAGTTTTTTTCAAATAATTTCTGCACGTTTTTGTACAGTTTATTACTTATTATTGCTTGACTAACTGTTAGCTGATCGTGTCAGGAGTTAAAGTTGGGGCTGCCGCCCCCCAAACCCCCCGCTCTTGAACATTCTTGTGTTAAGGCTTTTAATTCCTGAATACTCAAATCACGTCGTACAGGGTGCCTCCTAATCCCTGTACGTTTTAAGGTTCGAACTTGTGACTCAGCCTCTTTAACAGCCCCCCAACTGTGCCTCCTAATCCCTGTACGTTTTAAGGGTCGACCTTGTAACTCAGCCTCTTTAACTCTTTAGAAAACGTAATTTTTTTCAAATAATTTAAAAAAGAAACTGAGTTTCTTTTCAAAGTATATAAAAAAGTTGCTCTGATGGTGAATCGAACCCGAGTTTTCCGCCTGAAAGTCTGAAGTCTCAGCCGCTGGACTATACAAACACAATAGTAATTGTTGTTTAGCAAATAGAAGGTATTTTCGACGCAAGCAAATTCCCAAAAATCTTGATATGTGGTTTTTGGAAAACAGGGAAGGAGTGATCAGATTGAGCTGAAATTTCGACGATAAGCTCCCAGGCCCCAGGAAAGCTTATCCTCTAAATTTCAGCCCGATCAGACAACGTTAAAGGGGATGTTGTGGAGGGAAAAATTAACATGGGCTAATATAGGAAAACGAGGTTTTTCGTAAATGTAAATTCGGGGGATAATTTTTTCGGTCTGAAAATATCAAAAGGCCCTAACAGGTCGAATTCTGCTTCGAATGAGTCCTCATTCAACCGGAGCCGGTGCCAACTGTGACCTGTAGGCGTGGCTAAGAAAAAAAAAAAGAGAGGACTTTTAAGTGGGTATATTTGGTTTTTTGAAAACAGGGAAGGAGTGATCGGATTGAGCTGAAATTTCGAGGATAAGCTCCCGGGCCCTAGGAAAGCTTAAACTCTAAATTTCAGCCCAATCGGACAACGTTAAAGGGGGGCTGTGGTGGGAGGGTCGAAACTTCCGGCCCAGTTTACCCCATGAAGATAAAGTCGGAGGAGGATGAAATTTTGCAAGTTTCTTAGTTTGATCTTGGGCTACAAAATGCAATTACCGCCGTCTCTCTGCGACCTCTAGGACCTGAAATCGCTTAACATTGTGGTGGGTCGCCTCTTTATAGAGGCACAAGTGTGCCTCCTTGATATTGCCACTACAACCATTACTACTGCCCGAGTTAGGAGTACGAAGGTTAAGCTTTTAAAGAAATTTTAGGCGGAATTTGAACTTAATCAAAACAAACTATGAGCATGTGAATTTTCAAAAAGCTGACAAAGCAATATCACAAGAACGGCTTAAATTTTTTAAGTTGGACTTTTAAGGTTAAGTTGTGGTGGATTTATAACTAGCCAGAAGGTACAATGTGTATACTATTAATGCTACCACTACAGTTATTGTAACTCATGACGCTTGGGGTATTAAGGTGAAAATTATAGGAAACGTTTATGGAGAGCTTCAATTAAAACGAAAAAACTATATGCATGCAGGTTTCAAGAGGATATTTAAGCAATATCATAGGCAGCACTGCTCTATAACTGCTAGCAATATCACAGAAAGTTTTAAAGGAGCTAGTTTGATTCAAACTTATAAGTTCTAATGTTCCTTTTAAGAGTAAAAAGAGATTGGAGGGCAAGCAGCCTTTCTCGCAAGCCCATTCATTGACCAAACACGCTCAGTCAAAATTTTAAGACAACCGCTTTGTTCAGCATAGTAGAACGGTCCAGTAACTATGTCTCTAGGTATAATGGGTATCTCAATTTCCCGTAATTGTGCAATTGATCCATTGTACTTTAAAACCGAATATTGCTTTAAAATTAAATCAAAAGGCACTGAGCGTATGGTTGTCAATGAGACACCTCAGCAATATTTCGAGAGCGACTGGGGGTATGACGTTGAAACTTATGGGGCTGCTACTATTACTACTTCTGCTCTTGCAATTTAACTAAATCAAAAGAGTGTAAGTGTATCTAGGTTTTCAAAGAGGATAGATTGAATTTTTTCGGAATGGTATTAAGTTTTATTTTTCAGGTCAATTTGAGGAGGTATGAAATTAAATAGAACAATACAATTTGTCAGAATTAAAAATTGTTAAAACAGTTTTTCCAACTTACAAACAGCAAGCCAAACTATGGATTTTTATCGAAAGAACGAAAAGATATAAATATTATTTTTTTCCAAGGAAAAGACTGTAACACTAAAAACGAACATAAATTAATAAAAATTTTCAACGAAAAGTAAAGAGCTCAATTAAGCGAAAATGAGCAAAAAGAAATTCAAATAATCTTCCAAGCGTAAAACTGCCACAAATCACCATCAACAGATAAATGAAACTCGAAACAAACGGAAATTGCAGTAAATTTTCTGAGTCAAACTCAAAACGACTAAACATTAACATGAGTAGGGCTGACAACCCCTAAGCCTTCTCAAGACCAGATCATAATTTGCACTTTACTGAAAATAAAATATATTTTAAATGTTTTTACTTTTTTTACTTTAATAAATAAAAAATTGTTAAAACTTTAAGGAGTGAATATCAGTATATGTATATAAAACTGACAATCCACGGTCATTTGCCATGTTATGCGTGGGGGTTGTCAGCCCTGCTGATGTTAATTTTTGCTGGTTTTTAGTTTGAAAAAATCGAAAATTTTGAAAACTCGCGTCTTCGGTTTGAAAATTTGCTACTCTGAGGTATGACGCTATATTCGACTAACTTCACTGCCTGATTTCTTGTAGTTCGTCTTTTAGGCTTCCAACTAAGTAAAAGCCATAGGCTCTTTCCTGTGTGTGATAACGTTTGGAGTCGTGGTTGCAGCTGTAGTTGCAACCTAATGAGAGACGAACATATCCCATAGTAAAAAAAAACCCTTTAAAATGACGTCAGATCATTGGTCATACCCAAACATAATAAAAAGTTAAATACGATAATGCATTAAAAATCAACAGTTACTACAGGACATTAGCTATAGGACCCCTCTGGATTCAAAATATATATATATATATATAATATATATATATATATATATATATATATATATATATATATATATATATATATATATATATATATATATATATATATATATATATATATATATATATATATATATATATATATATATCAAGGAGGCACACTTGTGCCTCTATAAAGAGGCGACCCACTACAATGTTAAGCGATTTCAGGTCCTAGAAGTTGCAGAGAGACGGCGGTAATTGCATTTTGTAGCCCAAGATCAAACTAAGAAACTTGCAAAATTTCATTCTCCTCCGACTTTATCTTCATGGGGTAAACTGGGCCGGAAGTTTCGACCCTCCCACCATAGCCCCCCTTTAACGTTGTCCGATTGGGCTGAAATTTAGAGGTTAAGCTTTCCTAGGGCCCGGGAGATTATCCTCGAAATTTCAGCTCAATCCGATCACTCCTTCCCTGTTTTCAAAAAACCAAATATTGCCACTTAAAATTCATCTCTTTTTTTTTTCTTAGCCACGCCTACAGGCCACAGTTGGCAACGGATCCGGTTGAATGAGGACTCATTCGAAGCAGAATTCGACCTGTTAGGGCCTTTTGATATTTTCAGACCGAAAAAATTATCCCCCGAATTTACATTTACGAAAAACCTCGTTTTCCTATATTAGCCCATGTTAATTTTTCCCTCCACAACCCCCCTTTAACGTTGTCTGATCGGGCTGAAATTTAGAGGATAAGCTTTCCTGGGGCCTGGGAGCTTATCGTCGAAATTTCAGCTCAATCTGATCACTCCTTCCCTGTTTTCCAAAAACCACATATCAAGATTTTTGGGAATTTGCTTGCGTCGAAAATACCTTCTATTTGCTAAACAACAATTACTATTGTGTTTGTATAGTCCAGCGGCTGAGACTTCAGACTTTCAGGCGGAAAACTCGGGTTCGATTCACCATCAGAGCAACTTTTTTATATACTTTGAAAAGAAACTCAGTTTCTTTTTTAAATTATTTGAAAAAAATTACGTTTTCTAAAGAGTTAAAGAGGCTGAGTTACAAGGTCGACCCTTAAAACGTACAGGGATTAGGAGGCACAGTTGGGGGGCTGTTAAAGAGGCTGAGTCACAAGTTCGAACCTTAAAACGTACAGGGATTAGGAGGCACCCTGTACGACGTGATTTGAGTATTCAGGAATTAAAAGCCTTAACACAAGAATGTTCAAGAGCGGGGGTTTGGGGGCGGCAGCCCCCCAACTTTAACTCCTGACACGATCAGCTAACAGTTAGTCAAGCAATAATAAGTAATAAACTGTACAAAAACGTGCAGAAATTATTTGAAAAAAACTACGTTTTCTAAAGAGTTAAAGAGGCTGAGTTACAAGGTCGAACCTTAAAACGTACAGGGATTAGGAGGCACAGTTGAGGCTACCACCCCAAACCCCCACTTTCGCAGCCTTTAAATATAAAAAAAATTTCTTTAAACTGAAAGTAAGGAGCGACATTAAAACTTAAAAAGAACAGAAATTATTCCGTATATGAAAGAGGCTGTGCCCTCCTCAACGCCTCGCTCTTTACGCTAAAGTTTTTATTGTTTAAAAAAAGAGTTGTGAGAAAGTCAAACTTTAGCGTAAAGAGCGAGGCGTTGAGGAGGGCACAGCCTCTTTCATATACGGAATAATTTCTGTTCTTTTTAAGTTTTAATGTCGCTCCTTAATTTCAGTTTAAATAAAATTTATTTTATATTTAATTTATGCGAACTTAGGGGGGTTGCGGGATGGTAGCCCCCCAACTGAGCCTCCTACTCCCAGTACGGTTTCAGTGTCGACCTTGGAACTCAGCCTCTTTAACTCTTTAGAAAACGTAGTTTTTTTCAAATAATATATATATATAGTATATATAAGTTTCTTTGCTGATTTGTGATCAAGAAAGAAATGATATTGAAGTATAGATGATGGAGGTAATATAATGTTTAGAGCCATGTCTGGCTCTCTTAGGGCAACAATCAGCATATACGCCATATCAGAGCTACAGTGTGTCTCCATTAGGCTCATATTACGAAACAAATATACTAATAACATACTCAGATAAAAATCTGAGTACGTTACTGACGATAATCTGATCATAATGCATCATAGTCATGTTAGGCCTTTTGTAAGAAACATAATCTGCCGCTATTAGAACCTTGGTTCTTTTAAGTAACACAATTTAATAATTTTTGTTGCTAAAATAATTGCAAAAATAATCTTGAAGCTTTAAGATAAATCGATACACGACAAAAAATATTTACCATGCTTAATTTTTTTTAAATCCAGTTTAACATAGAGAGAGGTGAAAACTATTGAAGAAACGATTTTGTCTTTTAGATAAAATCGTTAAAAGTTTCAAAGGAAATGTGGAGAAAAACAAACAAAGTTAAGAACGAAGAGAAACAGGCGAAAGATGAGACAGAGGTAAGGAGACGGAATAAGCCAACTGTCTTGTCAAATAAAAACAATAAGACTAAGGAAAGGAACAATACTGAAGAACGAGGGGAAGAAAACCCAAGACCAGTTAAAAATGAGACAGAGGAAGAAAAAAGCAAAGAAAAAAGTAAAACTGCTGTAGCAAGCGGTGTCATTACGCAACAACCTCAATCGCTGTTCAAAGATCCGAATGTTCTACCATTTTATTTTGACAATGAGGAAGGCAAAAGAAAAAAGGAGGAACCGAGAAAAGAAGAACCGAGAAAACTCGTCACTGTCGCCATATGGCTCATCAACTACTGTACAAGAAGAAGAACATAAGCCAGAAGAAATAATGAATTACTGTTGAAAGACATCAAGGAAGAAGCCCCAGTCAAGAAGTCCATCTTTTTTCTTTACGATAGTGGAGAAGGAAATATTGAGCTCGTAAAGAGTGACAAAAACAAAGGAAGTAAAGATGATAGGAACAAAACTGAAGAACAAGGGGGAAAAAAAACCAGAAGCAGTAAATAATGAGACAGAAGAAGAACAACGCAAAGAAAAGTTTAAACAAGAAAACAAAGTTGAGACCGAAGAGGAACAGGCAAAAGTTGACAGCAAAATTACATTAAGTGAAGCCAATAATAAAGGGAATGCAATGTTAATAAGGACCAAGGAAAGTGATTCAAACAGTTAATGAATAAGTTCAAATTACTTAAACAGACAACCAGTTCATGCAGAACCTGACCGTGATGGCAGGTCAGAGAAATAGATCGTGATGGCAACCCTGTTTGTAAGTATCCAAAATTCTGCAATTCTTTTGTCAAAATCTTCACAAATCCATACTAAAAAAATTTACTCTCTGTTTTAGTGAGGTTTTATAAAAGTAAGAATTGTAATACCTTTTGTGGGCTTCAATACTACTCAAAAAATAATGTAAAAAATGTTTAAATTGATACACAAAAACAAAACTTAGTATAGTTTTAGGCATTTCCTTATAGAACAATGATCATAAACAAATCCATCAGTTCAATAAAAACCAAACCATATCCCCACAGCTGCGGCGTGCCACTTTTGGCACTTTTTTTAAGCAACACTTTTCGGGAAAAGTGTTGCTTAAGCCGTCCTAGCCGAATGGATTGGTGCAATGGATTTAGGATTCTTTGTCCGAGAGGACGAGGGTTCGAATCCTAGTGTACCCAATTTTATTAGGCTTGGGACGGAGGTTTGTGGTATGACTCTTTAAGCTCAGCTAGAGTCGACCCAGCTTTAAATGGGTACCTGGAGAAATCTGGGGAAGTTAAACAGGAAGGGTGTGCGAAAGCACAGGCTGAAGGGCCAAGAAACAGAGATCAGCACCGCCGGTAGGGACTGTAAAGTCCAATGCCGTATTCTTTATTTTTACTTTTACTTTTCGGGAAACGGGACACTATTGTGACACTTTTTAGCAAAAGTTGCGCTTTTTTTCAAAGTAGCACTATTTTACAAAAAAATGGGAAGGAAAACTGTCAATATAGAAAAACATCGATATCCTTTTTTCTTTCATTTTCCATCCCTTTGTTTTTCAGATTCAGAAACACTCTATTGCTGCGTTTATGTTCCATCAAATTAATCATAAATCTTATGCTACATCTCATTAATCATAAAAAGCAGCCATTTTGGAAACCTGCTAAACTCAGGTGTAACACCGTCGACAATGCCATATCCAATAATAATTGTGTGTAAGTAAATAAAGACCCATTTACAATGAGATTTTACTAATACCGGAATGTACCTAACGCTAATTTGAGCCAATAAGATTTTGAGCGTTGAGAATAAAAATTTGAGAAAAATAATTTGAGAATTTGAGTCAATAGGTTAACTTGCAGAAGAAATGAATGTTTGCCTTGTTTACCAGCTGTCTATATGCCTAGTTAAGTACCTATAGAGAAGGGAACACGTTAAGAAAACAGTTCTTACTTCATAATATACAGAATACTTGTAGCTAACACATTTTGCATGCAGCCAATAAGTATTTTTCGTAGAATTTTTCATCCAATTAGTAAATTCTATAGAAAATTTGATTTGCTCAATTAGATATAGCTAGATCTCAGTATCAGTAAAATCTAATTGTGAATTAGCCCTAATTTATCTCATTTATTAACATCCAAATAAGCAACTTACTTTGCACATGAAAATACTGACAGAGATGAGGTTTATTTAGAAGTTCACTGAGTTTACTGAGGTTTATTGAATTTATTTAGAAGTTTGACACAATTATACAAATCTCATTAAAACACAATATGGAAATGAAGCAATTTCAAATTTATTTTTTCAAAGTACGAAATTTTATTCTGATTTGGCTCTATTTTTTCCAAAATTGAAAGCAATCAGCTTTTTTTTAGGTGTCTCCGATGTAAGTGACCTATTCTTTGTGCATTTCTTAACTATCTTTTTAGATTTTTTTGGACGCATTCCTTATTACATGAATTTAGTGTTTAGTCTAGCGTTTTGTATTAATTCTTTCGCCTCCTTTTTGAATAAAATTGAATCTTTCACCAAGTTTCTACCAAAACTTGTTTCTAAAAAGTTGTATTCCTCTTTTGTTTCATTGGTGGTGTTTTAAGGTGTAGGTTTTTATCCAAATCTCATGTTCTCTTTTCTTAACATTTTCTGTTTTAAAGATTTAAGATTCAACCTTATTTTTCTACATTAATTGCTATAATTCATTCTCATTCGGTAGTTCACTGCTTTTTGAATAGAAAGCACATGTGTGTGTGTGTTTTTTTTTTTACATGTATTTTCATGCAAGGCGTAGAAAAAACTTGTCATAGTTGGAAAATACTAACCAAGAATTTGAAATCAGCTTGACCATTCTCAAACAGTTTAATGATCAAATCAAGCAGAAATAGAGCTAAAAACTTCTCGGATTTGAAATAAAAGGTCAAATCAATAATGATAATAGTAGAAAGGCCTCAGAAGATCGTGACAGCACACCATAAATGGGCATAGAGTCCCTAGGAAGATGGTTTTCTCACTGAGAATGAAAAAACAGAATTTTTCTCACTTGAAAAAACAGGAATTTTCTCACTTTTATGGATGTTTCTTGGAAGGTTATGAGTGTTGGTCAATTTATTTGATTTTTTTCATGGATGTCAACATCAATTTATGTCTGTTTTATGGTTTTTGTCAGTGATAATGGAAAAACAGTATTTTTCTCACTTTGATGGATGTTTTCTGGATTATTGAGTCTAACGGGGACCGGAGTCAATGACACTTCTTACGAATGTTATGATCCATGAATTAGGAAACATAATCACGTGTTTCCTTCTCAGCCAATCAGCGAGTCGGTTTACATATTAGCGGCGGAGGGTATATGAGGAAAGGATTTTTGCTATAGTTTTTATTAGTCTTTAAATAGAATTCAAAGGAGTGAGAAGAACAATTTGACTTTACTCATTTGGATATATATATTTGTGCTGATGATGAGTGGAATGTTTACCCTCTTAGAAGTTGATAGTGGAGTTGATGGTAATAATACAAGAGCACCAAACATTGCGGTGGAAATCACGAGAGGATCACGGCTTTGTCTGGAATGAGATGAAGTATATGCAAGATATGTGATATCCTTGAGCAAATTTAAAATGGAGGATCAATTATGTTTCGCTGCTAAAGTTGATATAGGACATGTGAATAGAATTCAATGTGCTTTAAGTGCATTAGTGAAACATATTGAAGACAATAAACTCTATCGCTAATTGTACATGCATAGTATTATTGTTGTTGTTGTAATTATTCAATACAATTGTTTCGAAATCGAAAATGTTCCCTTTCTTTTCTGGTTAGGGCTAACGAATAAGGGTCAGTCTAGAGTCAGCAGTCAGAGTGAAAGGATTGAAAAATGAATAAATTTAAGAAAGAGAGAAATAGATCAAATCTAGTGTTTATGGAAAAACATTTGATTTTGGATGATGATTTTCTCGAGTTATCTTTTCAACGTAGGATATTATCTCGTCAGGGAACACTTGACAATATAATGAGGAGTGGTTCTCCCCCATTGGACTATTGTATGAAACTTTTAAGATGTGACTCAAATGCTTATACTCAATTTATTGATATATTAATTGGAACAAAGCAGAATCATATCGTGGATACACTTTTGAAAACATTGACAATGGATTCAATGTAGATGGCTCCTCCTTCGAAAGAGGTAACGTCACAGAGTTACTCCTCTCACCATTCCTCCACCTTGAATTTATCTTCGGCAGGGACGATCAGTTTCTTTTTAGCTGTGAGAGAGTTGAATTCGGAAACCAAAAAAAAAAAATGTTCTATACATGTCCATTGTGCATGTACACTCTTGGCAGTTGGACTCAATGTGAGAATTGTACAATTATTGATGACTATAGTGAGAAGTGTAAATTATGTAATCCTTTTAAATTACATAGAGGCTATGCAGTACAAATTAAAGGATGTAATTCATGTCTTGAGGAGATTTGTGACTCTCACCCTAGAGGGCACCTGTGCTCCAATTGTCACTATGATAAATGTGATCAGTGGGAGAACACTTACCCCGCTATGATTGGAAAGAATCCCAAACGTGATTTTAGTTTATTTCTACGAGATTGGTATCGTCGTGGATTTAAATTATTCTGGGAACCGGAATCTGGTCTACGATTCAACTGTTGGGGTAACAAGACAATTTGGTTTCTACATCATCGTTGTGACGACACTGCCTACTATGCCTATAAACCAAGTGATTTTTATTTGGCAGTTACCGAATGTGATTCACCATTTGAAAACACTCTATGTGATATTGCTTCAAATAGGCAGATTGAAACTCGTGAAATTCATAATATGAATGCAAATAGTATCATTGACTATACAAAGAGATATGACAAGAGTGAAGTTACATTGTACTGTAGAAAATGTGAACCTGACTTTGCAGTCAATCAAGATCAATATACAGTGAATCCAAATGATTTACCAGCATTAGTGGTTCACGACAGTAGCCTATACATCGAAGAAGAAGAAGAAGAAATCTAAAGTGAAGATTTAAAGACATTGTTGTATATATATATATATATGCATTTCATTAATAAAAAAATTCATAAACATTTTTTAAGCACTTTACTCTTAGGGCACTGAAATCAATATAGTGGATATTTTCCACTAGAAAGTCGTTCAGACGTGGATTGTCACTATAAATGTGGAGAAACTGCTTGTAAGTATAGCCGCGACATCGGAACACAAAATATAGTAGTGCATGGAAGCCACAGCTTTTAGTCGTTAGATCCTGCACCCTCTTCCGATTTTGAATGATAGTTTTCCCACTACTACTACTAGTACTAATAACTCATCGCAGCACCAAGCCGCCTGATGCCAACAAAGCTACGCACGCTCCTCCTCCACCCCAATCTATTCAAAGCCTCCCTTTTTACACTCGCCCACGAAGTTCCTATTTCCTTTAAATCTTTCTTTATGACGTCCTCCCAACCCAGACGGGGACGACCTGCTTTCCGTTTAGCCCTAGATGGTTGGCCGAAAAGAACAATCTTCGGCAATCTGTCATCCTTCATCCGAACAACATGCCCTAACCACCTCAACCTTTCTTTCATTATAGACCTAGAAAGCGGTATTGAACCACATTTTTCGTATAGCCTATTATTTGAAATACGGTCAGTCAGCCGGGTACCCAGAACAATCCTTAAGCAATTTCTCTGGAAAACATCTAGCAAATCTTCATCCGCTTTTCGGAGCGTCCAGGCTTCAGAGCCATATTTGACCACTGTCATCACTGTAGCTTCTAATATTCTAATCTTGGTTTGCAGACTTATCTTCCTATTCTTCCAGACTTTTTATAACTGTGAAAAAACACCCTGAGCCTTGGCTATTCTATTTTTAACATCTTCACTACTCCCACCATCTTTACTAATAATACTACCAAGGTAAGTGAAACTGCCCACCTGATCAATATTTTCATTACCCAACCTCACCTTTTCATCTTCACTTATTCCTAGCCTTAGTGACTTGGTCTTCCTAACATTAATTTTCAAACCAATACTAGCACCCTGAACTCGCAAAACCTCTAAAACTTCATTCATTTTGCTCACACTTTTATCTAGGATGCTTAAATCATCAGCATAATCAAAGTCCAGGAAAGTTTTCCCTCCCTATTTGATTCCGAGTTTTCGCATTGGCTATTCCGTGCTCCTTCAGACAAAATTCATCAAGATAATCCATATAAAGGGGGATAGAACACAACCGTGTTTAACTCCTGATTTAATAAGAAACCAGCTGCTAACCTCATTTTCTACCTTAACCGCAGCTGTGTTATTCTCGTACATAGCACTAATCACTTTAATGTATTTGTCTGGTATACCATACAAGAATAAGACCTTTACTAAAGCTCTTCTATCAACAGAATCAAACGCTTACTCATAATCTATAAAACTGAGGACCAAAGGTGTTTGAAAACTTAGGCACTTCTCAATTATTAACCTAAGAGTGAAAATTTGGTCAACACATCCTCTACCTTTTCTAAAACCGCACTGCTCTTCTCTTAAAACTTTGTCTACGGCATCTCTCAGACTAAAAAGTATCATATTACTAAGCAATTTGCTACCTACAGAGACCAGACTAATGCCTCGATAATTACCACACTCACTTTTATCACCTTTCTTATAAAGTGGCTTAATTAAGGTTTTCCTAAAATCGTTAGGTACTTATTTCTAACCTCAGAGCCACCATATTTAAGAAACTCATTTACTACCCTATCAGCACCTGGAGCCTTATTATTCTTTAATCCTTTTAGTACTGTTTCTAATTCCTCCTCACAAAACAAATCTTCCTTCACATCCAAGGTATCACAAACTTTTTCATTTTCCTCTATATTTTTTCCTGCAACTCTATCTCGGTTAAGCAAATTCTCAAAATGTTCGGCCCATCTTGCTTTAGCTTTTGTCTTATCGCTAATTGCCACCCCATTCCTATCTTTAACTGGGACAAGTCCGGATTGACTACTACCTCTCAATTTGTTAACGTGCCAGTACAATATTTTACTATTATGCCGTCTAGCTGCATCTTCTAAATCCTCGGCAATTTTATCCATGGCCTCCACTTCACACCTCCTTAGTTCATATTTCAATGCTTTCTCCACTTTCTTTACATTTCTTTTGTTTTCATGTGATCTATCACTCAGATAATTCTTGTACAAGTCCTTTCTCCTTTCTATTAAACTTAAAGCTTTTTCACTAATATTCTTAGCTGTAGTTCTAGCTTTCCTCCCTAATACACCTTCAGCAACTTCACAAATTATTTTTCTAAAATTATTCCAACCATCTTCCACATTATCAAATTTTAAACTCTCAAGTTTAGAAATCAACTGTTCCTGGAAAGTTTCTCTCAAATTCTCATCCTGGAGACTACTAACATCATGATTTCCCGGGAGGTAATTACCCTTCCGATATTTCAGCTTTAAATTAACCCTTGACACTACTAGATGGTGATCTTTACTTTTAGCATCTATAACAGGACTCCTATATACCCTAGTATCTTGTATTGATCCTGCCATTCTTCGATTTACTATAACATAATCAATAAGGTTTGCTGTCTTACCATCACGTGAATACCATGTTAGCTTATGAGCCATCTTATGACCAAACACCGCATTGGTTATAACTAGATTGTTATACCTACAAAATTGCAAAAGTCTGTATCCATTACTGTTTTCTTTTCCTACACCAAATTTACCTAAGCTGGGATACCATCTATCCTTATTTGTACCAACCTGTGCGTTAAAATCTCCCAGCAATAACATCATATTTCTACCTGGGACCTTGTGTATTTGCTCCTGTAACTGTAAGTAGAATTCATCTGAGTCACTAGTATCTCCATCAGTCGGTTCTACAGGGGCGTATACTACTATAACTGATACCTTGAACTTTCTAGTCATAAAATGAGCAATTAGTATTCTATTATTAATACCTTCCCAGCCTAAACAAGACTTAGCCGCTTCCTTATTCATGTATAGGGTAGACCAAGAGGATCAAAAAATTCAATCGTCTTCATTGTTTGAAAGATGCACAGCCAATGACCCGTCAACACAGTCGACGGACTGCTATTAACAATAATCAATTTATTGTTGACACTTTGAATTTTTCCAAGAAAGTCCGAGGGTAGACAATAGGATTTGTACTGGGACATCTAGGGGTCCATATTAAATACATTGATTATTTGACTGGTGTTCATGGTGCCAAGTCTAGTAGAAAACTGCCTTCGGGAGTGATTTCCCAATAGGTTTCATATTGATTTAGTGAGATTAGAGCAATACTCTCAGCCAATGGGTCGGCAAATGTACACTCTAAACGCACACTCCCCGTACGTACTTTACTCATATCCTGTGTGCCAGACAAATCCGGTACAATGATACCAAGTGTTTTAGCAAAAATATCTTCGGTTATACCATTTTCAAATAGTTGAGAGTCATGATCTAGGGTTTGCATAGTCAACTCATACAATGTTCTATAGGATTTATCAAAAGATAGATTGTAGAGTGGGATGCCGTTTACTTTGCACACAAGTCCAAAGTGCACACAGTCCAAACATCTCGAATTTATGTGGATATCCAGTCCACGATCCTATTGCACTAGTGCTTTCTACAAATGCCAAAGCGAGCTTTGACGAAATTTCACCATTGATAAACGATGAATTGGTGAAGGTGCGTGGGCCCATGACAGTATAACAGTGATTTGTGGTTGTATAACAACTAAAAAGTTACGTACTATTCCAGTAGAATCTTATTTTATGCACTGCCAAAGCCACAAAGATAACAAATTGCTGGTACCTTACTTGAAGTGCGGCCAGGGTGAGAGTTAGACTAACATCGGACATGACAACAAGTTATTTTCTCAATATAAAATTAGACGGTGCAAGCGTCAGTTTTATATCCACTTTAACATTGGGCGGCAGCCATTGGGGTATATTAAATATTTCATGATATATTTTTCCAACTAGATGTAATTCACTAGTTGTAGCATTTTTAAGTGCATATGTACTATCAGTATTAGTAATATATTCATATCCATTGGAGATGCCTCTCAATTCCTTGTATGACTTGGGTGTCATCAGCATGAATTGCATATAGCTTGTATAACTTGAGAGATTGTTGCTTGTGCTCACCAGCGTGCCATTGATGTAGACACTGATTTGAAGAAATAGATTATGTAATATACAATTTTCTTAGGATATTCCATCGGCCCGAATAGGCATTGTATTATCGGATATTTCAGGACTTTCATTTGTAAATCTATAAATGTTGAAGACATGTCCATAAAGTAGTCTTCATTGGACTAAATTTGAAAGTGGATATTATCGGAGAGGGGTTGTTGTGGATAAAATCGTTCATAGTATCCATGCATGACACTCACGTCAACATTTTCTGCATTGAATAGATTCAATGAGGCGGTGATTGAAGATTGAGAATCCTTATGCGGCAGGTAGGACATCTTAAGAGAAGAAATCTACTTTTGATCTAACAATTTTCTTCCTGGGGCTTCTTCTTCTGTTTACACTACGTCTCGACTTTTTCCTTCTTTTCTTTGACAAGAGGGATGATGTCTTTCGTTTCCGACCTGAGTGGAGACTGATGACTGATGCATTGTTTCTCGACCTTTTTAAGTCTTTACCATTTTGTTTTAATCTCTCGCCAAAGGTTCGCGCACTGGACCTAAGATTTTCCGTAGCACTTTTTTTTAAAATCCTTGCCAGAGCCCCAATCGTATAGTGTAGAGGTTGCGAAATCTGTCGCAGCCGGTACAAGATATTTTCTAGCTAGTGGTAGTGCAGAGCGAAAGAGCTTAGGAAACCAACTTCGAAGACCGTAGCCAGACATTGACGAGCGACCTTTGTAATAGTCCATTCCATTGCCCTTTTGTCTTGGGCCGAGAGTATTAACATAGCAGTCAATATCAGGACAAATGAATACCACTTTTTTATTAGACATCTTGTGGTTGAACGATGGGACGAAAATGGCATGTAATCACAGCCAAACCTTTTGAAATTGCTATGGGATCACCCAATTCAGTTCTTAGTGTTAACTGACAGAGTTACAAATAGGAAGTGTTTATGGGAATATACTGAAGATGCTTTATATTGTAGTGGTGAATATGCTCTTGATTGGTTTTTCGTTCAAGAACTCGTAGGAGGGGAACATTTGAATTACCAACCCGAGAAACAAATGAGGCGTAGAGAAATATACAAGTGTCTGTGGAGAAGGCAGGCGGGTAGTCAGCAAAAATGAAATTAGTGTTTCCGGCACTTTTACCATTGATTATATTGAGCTTAAAGCCAAGAACCTCCTTTAGGTTATCATTGAGAATAACCTTCTAACTGGCAATGAGTGAAGTAATCTAGATCTTGCCCTCCTCCTTTGAATAGTTGAAATAAAAAGCTCCTTTTTTTACGAGCAGAAATTATTTGATTAATAGAACGACATAAATAAATAATACTGGTGAGTTTATCGTAGGGTAATTCAATATATGGATAATCCATCCAATTGATTTTTTGAATTTGTTCTTGATCACTTGAAGGTGCTGGCGGCCAATCATAGGGTCTAATTTTCATATCATAATTATGATCCTTTCTCAAGATGTCGTAGGTATTTTTGAGAATACAGTCGACAAGAGCAACTTCATACTTTCCGTCAAATTTGATGGTGGGAGAGAGTTTTGTCCAAAAATCCCTTGTTCTATTCAAGTCATTGTAGAGAGGATCAGAAACAATGGGAATAAAAGTCACATAGAAACAATTAGGCATTGCTAGTATCTTCAGCACTGAGCCAAAAGTCAAATTCTGAATTTTATCCTAGCCAGTGAACAAACAAATGTCTCTTGCTCTTTCGAGCACAACTCTTTCATATCTGTTTATTCTGATAAATTTCACTAGCGTTTCTAACTTTTTATACTTTTAATTCATAAGAACCACTGAGAATCACATCATCTTTGATGTCTTGAATTCGATAGGTTGTGGGCTCGGTGTCCAGGATTTTGGACACTTTAAAAAGTTCAGTGCTCCATAAACAATTCCCCTTTTCAAAAATATTGGTGGCTATGTTATTTCGTAAAGTATCACCAACATTTAATTTCCTCTTAACATTTTTTTTTTCTTTTTCACCATTGGGGTATGGCCTTAGAAAAGCACCAAGTGTATTTTCCTTGTAGTGAACATTCCGAGGGATTGACTTGGACAGAGATCAATGAGGTGGAAGCTTTTACACTCGCATGATTTTATCTGAGTCTTGAATAAAAGGTGGTGTATTTTTCAACGTGCAATATCTTGAAATTAATAGACGAATCGTTCTTATTAATCATTCAGGCAATGCAGCTTTTATCGGGCTGTGACAATGATAGAGTGCTGTATTACATTTCAATAGAACCTTTTGCACATGGGGATTAACAAATTCACTGCCACGATCCGATTGAATTTTTCTATACGAATCCTGTTCAAGAATACTTTCAATGGCCCGAGCAACTTCAACACCTCTCTTTGATCGTAGTGGAGTATCATAGGCATAGCGACTAATGACACTGATTGCCACCAGAATATATTTGTAGGGTGCATTGTGACGCTGTTGAACTGCGTCTAAAGTTAAAAGATCCGTTTGCATTATATGCAGAGGGAAAAAGGCTTTAGTTTGTCGATATTGTTTGCTGCGAAGACTGTGATTCCGGTGCAGTGTGTAACTCGGTTCATTCTCTAGATACTCTTTTGCTTTTTTCAATGTGGTGCCGGAGACAACTTTAGAAAGCGTTTTGGGAGAACTTAAACTTCCCGCTTCATCAATATTTTCATAGACACCTTTCAGAACTTCATCCATTTTGAACGCAAACACTTAGTGTAATGTCCACTCCCCTTCTGCACGCTGGAGGGTGAATCAATTCGTTTTCGCTTTTGACTAGCAGCCGTAGGTGTTGTAAAATCATTACTGCTGCTGCTAGTATTTTCAAATATTGAATCTTCTTCTTCTTTTTTAAATGGTGGTGTTGGTGTTGGAGGAGGACTATATTCTCTTAGTTTCTATAGAATTTGCTTATTGCCAATAAGACTTTTGGGAAAGTTTGATACACTTAGAAAGGTGTATAGATTATGGTCAAATGATAAAAGTCCTTTACGATTCGTCACCATATCGCAAATTAAATCAACTAGATTATAACTTTTTCCCTGAATTATAATTCGCTTCCCTGTGCAGTCGACTTGAATTTGTTCACCAGTTTCCAACATGAGATATGATAATACTCTTTTACTCTGTTCTCGATAGGTGAGTGGCAATAGGTTTCCAATTTTCGATACAATTGAATTCAATTCCTTCTCCTTTGAATGCACTTCTGCAGAATCTTGAGGTGATGTTTCCTGTTTAGAGGGATCGATAACAGTGGCGGCGGTGGGTCTCTCGCGATAAGGTTTATGTTTGTCCACACGTCGCAATGCATCTTGAAGTAAAAGCAGTTTTTGTCATCGGCACTATTCTCATCATTAATAAATTTGCTTAGATTGTCTTCAAAATTTTCGATGGTCGAGAGCACAGGTTCAAATGGTGTCAATTTATAGGATTTAGCCATTCTCTCTCTAGAGAAAACTGTTTACATGTCCTGCAATTATTGACAGTAAAAGTGGGAAAAAGCTACCGCCCGCTTGAAGGAGCCGTTTCCGTTTATAAAATTTCCCCTTGTTTTTACTTGCCCAGGCGCGTACAGTGGAACGATGTTGCTTTTTCTGTTGTCTAACACCTTCTGGCCGTTGAATATTGCCCTCAGTCAAATTTAAACAAAGTTCAGATATTAGATTAATGAAATCATTGTCAAAACCATGTTTGAGTATGGCCTTCCTAAGGAAGGGTTTTGAAGTGCTTAAAACGGAAAATAAATGCCGTTGTTAGTGTAGTTTCTTCGGTGTCATAACGTCAACTAATAGTCTTTTCTACTGTTCACCATAAGATATACTGTAATTTCATTGTCAAAAATGTCGGTGAATACACATAGCTCCTCGGGTATACTCTGATTAAGATCCAGCAAAATAAAACCGTAGGGTTTATTAGTCGCCTGAGTGTACGCAGACAACAAAAATTTTGGGGCGCCGGGGTATATCTGTTTATTGAGAGTTAGGAGCGAGCTAGAATCACGAACAACTCGATAAATAGTATAGATAGTGAAATTCAAAGCAAGGGTTTGCATATATTTGCTCTGATGAATCAGATTGTGTAGAACTAAGGTTATGAAAATATTTTCATGATGGGAGTGAACGTTGAACAGCTGGAGCATTTCCAGCGAGAATTGTTCAATGGATTTGGCCGAATCATCAATAATCAGCCATGAGTTCAATTGAATACTTTTGAAAACATACAGTCCCCGTATGAATTGCATTTGGTATGGTTGTGGCAATTGCTTTTATTTTATCATAAGACTCATGCCAAATACTATAGCAATAGTAGATTTTTTTCGGTTTTTCCAAAAACATTCTATAGCAATTTTTAGTTATTCTAGTTAAGAGTGTTGTTTTCCCCAACATTTAGGGTCCGCAAAGAAAAGATCTGAATGGGGTTTTAAATTGTTACATGCTGCTGACAACAGTCGGACTTTAACTGACTTTAAGTCATATTAGTCCAATGTATAGTTAGTAGTAGTAATAATTTTCCCATAGATCCATCTAGTACGTTAACAGGAATAGTTGACAAAAAAAAATATTTCCTGGCAACATTTATTTTGGCAACATAAAAACATCTATTTGATCGACATGAACAATTGACAACGATAAAAATGACACTTTATGTACAACAAAAAATTAAAACACTTTTTGTCCATCAACAGCAATAACACTTTCTGTACAACACTTATTGTCGTAAAAACACTTTTCTGTACAACAACAACACTTTATGCTGCAAACACACACACTTTTCTATACAAAACAACAACAAGTGCACTTGAAAACAACACTTGAAAACAACAGAAAAAAACCACTTGGAACATGAACTAGCACAGTTGAACATTATGAATTTAAAAATGGGGTCCCCCCACCCCCCAGGGCCGCGGGGGCCGAAGGCCGGCTGCGGGCCGGACCCCCCATCCCCCGGGGCCGGCCGTGGGAAGGGTCCCCCCACCCCCCAGGAGCCGCGGTGGGAAAAACAGTACAATAGTTGTCGTCACTGCTACAGGTTAGGTGAGGTTGGGTTAGTTGGGTTAAGGTGATTAGTTAATTTATGAACGGGTTGGTGGTGGTTAGTTAATTTATGAACGGGTTGGTGGTGGTGGTGGTGGTTAGTGGTTGGGTTAGTCAGGTTAGGTTAATTTATCCAGACCAAGTTGATTGCGATAGTCTATGCATTCAACTCGGTCTGAAATACGGTAGTGGCCATGAGGCAGGACACTCACACCATTCTCGAGCACATAAACTTTGTCAGATATACATGACATTGCATTCTTTTCCACTTTCACAGTATAATTTCTATACTGTAGAGACCGAATTGCAAGCACTTGTGCTCTCGGAACTAGGCTACTTTCTACACAGTCTCTGTACACGCTCATGTTGAAATTGCTCTTTACAAAGTGTGTAGGCACCCCTTTACACGCCTTCTTTTCATCCCCACTATGAGTTTTAACGCAATAAACTTTAGGACCCGGGAACACACCCTGGATATCAAATCACTCCCTGTCTCTGATTTTAACATTAATAGTTAGTTGGGGGTTTGACGTTTTACCAACTCGGGGTAGAGTCATGGATTCTAGTTGATGAAATC
This sequence comes from Artemia sp. Qi Xiang Cuo, assembly GCF_049724085.1. NCBI lineage: Eukaryota > Metazoa > Arthropoda > Branchiopoda > Anostraca > Artemiidae > Artemia > Artemia sp. Qi Xiang Cuo. The sequence goes on along the minus strand of NC_142814.1, from coordinate 26,580,523 downwards.
CATCCACGCGCTGATGTGTCCCCCTTTTCTAGATCACCCAATAAATCCTCGGCCCCATTTACCTTTAACAGCAGAGAATTTGTATCCCCATAGTAAACTTGAACCTCCCCCTCCCGTGGCCATTGCACCTTGCACACATTGTAAAAGAACGACAACATGAGCTTTTTGGAAATTTCCAGTACTGAACTACCTCCCGCTATATTCTTGTTCAGTACCACTTTCGCTTTCGCCTGTGTTGAAGAACCATGCCAGCCTCTATGCTCGTGAACGATGTAAAATTGGGATCGGCAATAATTCGTGCACACTCTAGAGGGGCAGTCACGACATCGCAGCGAGATCTATTACGAACGCTTTCACCCATTTTGCCAAACGCTGAATTTAGAATCAGTTTGTACATTTCCTTCTCCACCTTTGAGTTTGCCCTAGAGCGTTTATCGACAAAAGTGTCGATAAACGTTTTTAAGTATGGTCGCTGATTGAACTGCAGGACCCTGTGTATTTTGGTGATTTTGAAACCATTGCTCACCATCCAGTGCAAAACCACATGGTGAACAACGATATTCTCCTTAGGGTCCAAATCAGCAATCAGTTTTTGCTTAGAGGGAGTCGATTTCATCCCCATATCCTAACCAATGATCAATTGTAGGGGATCAGTGAGTCCCTTCTCACGGGTCGATTGATACCGGGAAAAACAAAATCTTTGACGGTGTCGTGAAGCGCCAGAGGAATATGACCGTCAATTTCAAATAACCATCCTTTTGGCCCATTGTCCTCGACGGTGTTAATGTCGGGGAACTCAAATGGATTCTCAAGCCACTGATAGTTCGCACACGGCAAAGAGTAGTGAGACATTGCTGAGGGGTACAATGAGTTCATATCCAAGGACACTGCAGTTGACTTAGCACCTGCGCTGTTTTTTCCGCTCGAATCGATTGACAAGACTCGGTCTACATGAAAAACATAACCTCCCCTCATTGAACGCTTTAAATAAAGGTGCTGATCTACATCGGTGATTAGGCCTACTTCCTCCCTAATAATTTTCAAAATCAAATCCATCACCAAATAGGGTGTGGAAAAATAGTAGCCTATATCTAACCCGAACTCTGAATAGATTTGATCTGTGTTCTTACAGACTATATCCAACAGAGTTAAAATGTCACTGGCCAAGTACAGTCTACAATAATACCACCCATTTTTACAATCCCCCTTAGACCACACCTTCTTGGCAAACTCATATTCCTCGGCTGTGCATTCACTGCTGGTCAGTGAATTGTAAAAAGCTTCAATTGGAGGTAGTTTCACCTCGCTTAAGCGAGCGCCAGAACAGTAATAGTCGTATGCGTATGCACCGTAGCAGGTCAACTGCTCATACATTTCGCTGTCTGGAAAGTGCTGTTTAAGCAAGTGAAAGCTATCAAAATTGTCACTTTTCTGCACTTGAATCAAATGACTCAATGCCTTGAGAAAAAAAATAAAAGAATCTAATAACATGATTTTATTCCAACACGTATGCCCATTATCCACTGCCTGCCATTTCAGCTCGAGAAGCAACAACTTTTCGGCCGATTTGGGAATAATGTTATAGGTAAATGAACTGTTTACCCAAGAACTATCTACTCCCTCTCCCTCCCTGTGCATATGTACTAGTGCATGTAAAATAAATTTTCAGTCTTAATTTGAGTTGTAAATAAAAACAGGGATGAAAAACTGCTGGCTAGCATTTAAGTTATACGATTGATGCGCAGCCCCTCTAAAATTACTACCCCAGAGGATAGTTTCTGCAACAAGTTATCATGATCCCTGACTTTTCCCCTCCCAACACCTCGTTTCTCGTTAGTACCCGTATCATCCTCGACAAACGCCCCCATACAAACCCACCACATTTTTTGATTTTTAATCACGAGGCGATACTCTGCAGACAAAACCAGTGGGTAATGGGTATTTCTCAAACGAGAGATAGCGCCATTAGCTGTGTCAATTAGTTTAGTCAGTGCCTTGACCATAAAATCCTCCTCATCCAATGTTTATACTATTTCTAACAACCGAATGGTGTTAGAATTGTGTCTTTGTGCGCGAGTATAGGACACTGCAATAGCTTGATGTTCTTTGAATTGGTTTGGAAATTGAAGATCGTTCACCTCCATCCGCTTAGATTCACAGTCTAAAGATATTTTTTTGCACCGGAGGAGGGTGTTCTGAAAATTTTTAAAGCGTAAAATAGACCTATCTCCTGAAACTGTGTCCACTGTCTGGTAGCCCTGCCGTCTTCAATGCCTCATGTGATTTTGCAACTTTAATTCAGTCCAAAATCGAGAGAGGCATGTTGGACAGTAGAAACGTACCCCTGTTTCTTACCCTCCCCCAGAACTCTACTGATGTCTCTAATCGGGTTAAAATGGCCAATTGAATTGGCAAAGTCACTAGATGGTGTTGTATACAACAGCCAAACCCAGTGTCTGACTAATTCAATTGACGGGCCCCTTACAGGGAAGACCACCCCCTTCTTTTTTAAACGAAATCCATCTTCAAATTCAGTTTCATACTGAGCCAAAGTAACGCTGATATTTAAATGGGCATTAGCTCGTTCAAAAATATCAATGGATCTTAGAGTTATTGGGTATTTTCCCTCTAGACATGAGAAATCTACAAGGGGGAAATTGGACCCTTCCTTCTCATGTACAGCCCAATCTTCTAAATTCCTCTTGGTAGCGTCACGTGCTATAGGCTCGAATACTGATATGAGGAGAGCATAATTGAAACATTTATGAGCTGTTTCAAAACAGATCCGCTGGACACCTTGACAACCTTCTAGATCTGGATTATACTTTAAAACTATTGCCCTTATCCCCATGCCCCCTCTTAAAATAAAATCTTTCTTCAATTTACAGATATTAACTCTTAAATTTTCAATAAATAAAACTACAGACCCACTACCGTTTTCGTTAAAGTTCTCAAGATGCTCTATAATTTGACCTACCCACTCCGAAAAAACACCCTTAAAATTTTTTAAATTTGGATAAATCAAGCGCATCTCGGAATGGACATAATGATAATAAACTTCACTTTTCCCCTCATTTAAATAAAATACCTTTAAAACAATTGAAACCTCAAATGAATCCCTACCCCCCACAATTGAATTTGGTTCTCCAGCCGTGGATAAATTTTATCTTCTTAGTTATGCACAATTTCTATAGGGTCAAACACAAATTTGCCCCCCATTAGTGAATTAAATGGATCCCCAAAAGTTGTAGTGTAAACAACTATTGCATTTAAAATTGTGTTGGACAGCTGAAAGTCTGGAAAGGTCGTGAATTGGACATTACCCCCCTCCCCCTTTTGTATATTATCAACACTCCCTCCCCCACATTGTTCAACAATATTTGGGGTATGCGAATGCTCTACTTCAGTTGTTTGAAGTGGATTCGTTAGGGTATCGGAGGCTGGAGGAGGAGGGTTCTCCGTTATTTCGTTTGTAAAATCCTCCAAAAGTTGCGATGTATTTTGACTCAAGTCCCTCTGCCCAACTGCGCTATAATCTACATTAAAAAGAAAATCATCTAAAAACTCATCAATATTAAACGGTATTTGACTGTCAGCTAAAATGTTATCGTCCCATGTTGAATTGTTGTTGGAGAGCTCACGTCTCCTCTCACCAGCTGATGATGACGATGACAAGGAATAAGGGACCAATGGCTCATTTTCCTATAAATGAAAAAAATAGCTTATTTTCAAAATGTTCAAATCATCCCTACTGTTTTATAAATTTAGATTATTATTTACATATTATTTAAAACGTGCTTTGTAGTAGTAGTAGCAGTATGCACATAGTAGCATTTGGTTAATTCAACTGAAAGTTCCAATTTCCAACTTAATATAAGATATTTACAATCTAAAAGCACATTACATAGAATTGACAATTTCATTTTGTTCAAACAACTCCCCTCCCAATTTCCAATATTTAATGCTCCCCCCTCCGAGCCGGCCATCGCAGCGCGCATCATCCCGCAGCGCTTCCCGCAGCGCTTCCCGCGGCGCTTCCCCCGGCGCTTCTCATTGCACTTCCACCGGCGCTTCCCGACCGCCACCGTGGCTCCCAGCCATTTACATAATGTCCAAAAAAAAAAATATTGTTAGACCATAAGTCGTTTCTCTCTCTCTAAGTACCAACACTGGGATGTGTAGGACTCGTTAGCTTAATTATTTTTAGCCGCGTCTTTTATGTTCCATTCGTAATATCAAGGAAACGCAACAAAAAAATGGGAAACCGTTAACTCTAATTGCCAATGCTAGGCCCCAAATTCTCGGCAAGTTGTAAACTGTCAAAAATATTACGCAAATTAGAATCCATATGTGCAATGAGATAAATGGGATAATCTCTCTCCTTCCCCATAAAACTATAATATTCAATTGTGAAAAATAGCATTTTGAGTTTCATAGTGGAGAGATAGCAGTAAAAACTAGAAATTACCTAAAAATATTATTATGAGATATTGAAGAGATAGCAATAGTGGGGGGAAAGAGAAAATAGCAAAGATTAGAAAAAAAGAGCGGTTTGACAGGCAAAAACGAAAAAATTACATTATATTTAGATATCTCTGAGGGAGGGAGGGGGGAGCAGAGAAATTTAAAACAATGATTGGGGGCGAGGGGTTAATATTTTAATATCCCTGAGATACACTTTTACACAGTGTTGAAAAATAGTGAAAGAAAAGACTTAAAGACATTGAAAGAAATAGATAGATATTTCTATAAGATAGATAGGAAAAAATGCTCACATTCGCAAATTCCGGCTGCACTTGGGTGCCCGAAGGCCCAGGCGAAGCATGGTGTACCATCGGCGGACCTTGTGTTGGTGGGGCATCGACTTTACCAGGAGCGGGACTCGCCATCATGTAGGAAGCTGCCCATTCACTTTGAATTTCCTGCTAGTGGATGGACCATCGATGTCACAATCCTGCGAAGATAGGGCTGCGGCTTGGGCAGGCAAAACTTGTTTGGGTGGCTTCGGCCAGCGACTATATTGGACAACTGTCGCCTTCGCAGGGGGCGCATTATTACCCCTTGCTCTCTTACTGGGTGGCGGCGGACATTCTTCACAATCTGTCGCCTTCGCAGGGGCCGCATTATTACCCCTTGCTCTCTTACTGGGTGGCAGCGGGTATTCTTCACAATTTGCCTTAAAGAAGAGAAAAAAGTTAGTATCGAAAATAATTTCTCCCTTTTTTACAGAAAGAAAATTAGTACCCTCATCCACATAATTTTGTCTAGAAAAGCATTTATCACTAAGAAAGCCCCCCTTACGCCTGCATTTTCAGTAAAGTTAAAAGAAAAAATATACTAAACTCAGAAATCAAACGTTTTTATTACACAACATGTGAAAGAAAAATCATGACAATCAGTAGTCTATAGCCTTAGGATAGAAATCAATGTTTCTATTTTTATCATTTAGAAAAAAATTAAATGTTCCAGTCTATAGGCTTTAAATTAGATAAAAAAAAGATCGTTAACGGAAAATTAAGCCACCCTAGGTTTACCCTCTCATTGAGTTAATCTTGCGATTTATTCAAGCGCAAGGCAGATCAATAAAGAATATATCTTACTGCCTTTTATTCAAATGTTATAGTTAAAATCACTAAAATGTCAAAGAGAAATGGTTCAACACTGAAGTAGAAAACGATTATCTTTTCATTTCTATTTTGTCACTAATAAAAGCGCTAACCCCTTCCCCAACAATAATCCTGGATACAAAATTGACCCCCCCTCTAAATTTTGGAGAATTAAGCCACCCTAGGTTTACCCTCTCACTGAGTTAATCTTGCGATTTATTCAAGCGCAAGGCAGATCAATAAAGAATATATCTTACTGCCTTTTATTCAAATGCTATAGTTAAAATCGCTAAAATGTCAAAGAGAAATGGTTCAAAACTGAAGTCGAAAATAATGATGTTAAAAACAATTATCTTTTCATTTCTATTTTGTCACCATTAAAAGCGTTAACCCCTTCCCCAACAAATAATCCTGGATACAAAATTGACCCCTCCCTCTAAATTTTGGAGAATTAAGCCACCCTAGGTTTACCCTCTCATTGAGTTAATCTTGCAATTTATTCAAGCGCAAGGCAGATCAATAAAGAATATATCTTACCGCCTTTTTAATTTGACGAAATATACTAGGCATCCTTTTGAATCTGAGAAACCTTTGACTTGGCCGCTAAATCGTAAACACACAGGAAAAGGGATGACAGCTAATTTTAACCTCGCGCTGGAAGAGCCTAATGTCAAAACCAGAGCGGCATAATGCCTTAAGAATTGACGGAAGTCAGTGGTCACTTTTAGCTAAGATATAGAATGCTTAAAATTGTATAAATTTAACGAAAAAAGAATTATTTCTATTGCGATTATTACCGTTGTAAAAACAGTGGGGGAGGGGTTAGGTTTTGAGGGTAAAAAGAACATATTTTATATTTTCTATCGAGTATAAAGATAGCATGGCGGTGTTTTGTATTGTGGGGGGGGGGGGGGGACTTATATATACTGGAGGGTGACCAAGGAAAATAATTTTATTTTGAAAATAAAAATTAAAAATGTACTCACATTGCTAATTGTGACTGCCAAGGCTTCAAGCTCATCAATAATATTTAGTGTTTATCCATTGTCAGCTTACTTTACTTTCTGATAATTTAATCACAATGCATGTCCGTTATATACGAAATCTCAAGGGTGAATTGTTATGTAACGGGGAAAACCATAACTCGCTGATTGGCTGAGAAGGAAACACTTGATCTAACTTTTTCTATTTCTTGAAACTCATAACATTCGCCTCGAGCATGCACTTGGCCAAAACAACAACAACAACAAATAATGTTTCCTATTTCTGGATCATAACATTCACCTCGAGCATGCACTTACAACAACAACAACAACAACAATCAATTGATCTTGAAAGAAGAGGTCATTTACTCCGGTCCCCGTTAGACTCAATAATCCAGAAAACATCAATCAAAGTGAGAAAATACTTTTTTTTCATTCTCACTGACAAAGAACATAAAACATACATAAATTGATGTTGAAATTCATGAAAAACATCAAATAAATTGACAAACACTCCTAACCGTCCAAGAAAAATCCCTCATAGGGTGAAAATTCATATTTTATTAAGTGAAAAAAATCCCGTTTTTTCATTCTCAGTGAGAAAACCATCTCCCTAGGGACTCTATGCCTATATATGGTGTGCTGTAACGCTCTCATGAGGCCTTTCTACGACTTTCTTTTGACCTTACAGTCGCAATCACAGGTTTATTAATCCAATACATGAATTAATATCACAGTAAGTAATTTAGGTAGACCTAGCGGAAATTAGGGGGCATTAACTCCCCTTAGATTTCGAAGAATTCCATTTTTGGAGGCATTTTCATTGGTACATTCATCTTTTTAACAATTGAAAAAAATATTTTTGCTCCCCCCTTTTATTTTGATAAATGCACTTAGCCAACTCCCTACATTTTTCTCAATTGAAGCTACTGGCTCACACTGTATCGGTGGTATTATTTAGTTTCTTCATCCTTATCGGATATTTTTCCAGCTGTTGGGCGTTATGTTCCATTGCTATGTCCTCCACTTAAGTCAATTAATGAAATGTCCCAAGCTGGTATATAATCGTGATTAGACAGTCTTCTACTAGACCCTTCCATGTCTGTCTCACACTTTAGTCAAACTGGGAAGTCTAGCCTACTTAATCGGGCGAGATGATTCCAAAAATTACAAAATCTGTAATGGCATCAGTAATTATTCATGTTTTAGACCTATTTAATTGAATGAGATGTTTAGTTGGCGTTGAGTTAAACATTGGAATCACTTCCTTTGTTTTTTTTTTCATTTCTATGCCAATTGTGCTCCACTCTCTCAGGGCTCAGTCCCCCTATTGCCGCTTCCTTGTAGCTTTGAGATATGAGAATGAAAGATTCAGATTCATAAAACTTTAGTGATATCCCAGCCTTAGCCGCTTCATTTGCCAACAAATTGCTAATGATCCCAGAGTGTCCTGGAGCCCACATCAGTATAACTTGATTTCAGTTGGATCCTAGCCCTTTTAATTATTCTTAACATTCCAACTCGCTTTTCCGCCTTCTCTTAAAATTACAGTTGACTGCCCTCCCAACCTTTTACAACGACCATTTGGGTACGATCACTTCTAAGGGGAAAAAAAGGATACACATCACTGATTCCCATACAAAAAAGTGATTTTCCTTGTTGGTCAAACCGGTGGACTTCATTTCTTCTATTTTGGGATTTTCGGCTATGGTGATGCCATAGTTCAGTTCTATTTCAATCTGACACCGTTCTGACACCATTTTTCCACAAATAACTCTTATTATTAAAATTATCCAATCACTCTCAAATGACAATTCTTTCTCACTTGACAATGTTTATCAAAACGTGTTTTTAAATTTTTGGTGACTATGGACTGGACACCGTTCTTTACTAGATTGCAGCTACCGCTGCAACTATGATCAATAGCCGTGAGGCATTTTTTTTCATTTGTCAAAATGCATATAGTCTGTTATAAGTATTCCCCCCCCCCCCGAAGGCCGTAACAAATTCCCTTCGGTAGCTTAGAAAAAGAAACAAAAAAATGTAGATGGGGCAAAATGACTAAGAGTTCTTTTATTCACCTCCCTTTAGAGAAAATTTATTCATCCTACCCAAAGTGTGAACAATTCTCATTGAATTACCTTATTAAACTCAGAGGTTTTGTTATTCACATGTTAATTAAGGTTCATGCCAATGAACACGAGACATTTAATAGAAATTACATTTCCAGTCACTTTGGTCGACTTTATACGAGCCCTTCGTTATTTTACAACCGGTTCCGAAATTAGTGCATAGAACATTTTTTTAAACACACCACAAAAAGTCTGTGTTTTTGTTCAACATTACTTTTCTAAATCAGAGGCAACGCTGTAGCGTTGCCTATGGTAAAGGCCACACGGCTCCAATGTTTTATTATTATTTTTTTTCCCAGAGAAACTTCATATGGAAGGGGTCGTCGTAGAAGCTTCTAAAGGGGCTCATTCGATTGTAAATCGAGATTTCTTGTGCCCTTTTTAATAATCCAAAGTTATTGGTGGGCAACGAGCCCCCCCCCCCCCACGCCCATCATTCCCCCAAACACATCCACTCAAAATTTTTAGATAGTTATTTTCCTCAGCAAAGACTCGGTCCATATAAAGAAATCATTTTTGAGGTGGGCACCCCCCCACAACCCTCAAGGACAGGGTGGTAATCTGCTACATGGGAGCCGCGAATGGGTTGATTGCTGATATTTTTATATCCAATAACACAAAGGCTCATTCGTTTGGAAATTAAAGAGCTAGTGCCCTTTTTAATAGTCGAAAGTGATTGGAGTGTAACTAGCCCCTCTCCCCCCCCCCCACGCCCATCATTTCCTCAAACACATCCAATCAAAATTTTCAGATAGCCATTTTGTTCAGCGTAGTTGATTTCCAGCTAGAAAATATATTTTTGAGGGGGATACCCCCCCCCACAACCCTCAGGGCAAGGGTTTTAAGTTTTGCCCTGGGGGCATATAAAATTTTTATAGAAGGTGATGTCGTAGAAACTTCAAAACAAGCTCATTCTATTGGAAATTATAGGTGCTAGTTCCCTTTTAAATAGTCGAGAGTGATTGCAGGGCAACAAGCCCCCCCCACCCACGCCCATCATTCCCCTAAACACATTCGATCAAAATTTTGAGATAACCATTTTCTTAAACGTAGTTTAAAGTTCTGGCAATTAGGTCTTTAAGGATTACAACTCCCCCAAAGTCCTCAGGGCCAGGGTTGTAGTTTAAGGATTCTCCGAATCCTTCATATTATTTCTTATGGAAGAATGCTCGTATAAATATAAGTGAGGGCTCTTTTGATTGTAAATTGAAAGTTCTTGTTCACTTTTGAAGAGTCAAAAGAGATTGAAGGGCAACTAGCCCCTCTCCCTCCTACACGCCCTAAATGCATCAGATAAAAATTTTAAGATAGATATTTTGTTAACTTAGTTCGAAGTTCTGATAACAAAAACTCCGGTGTCGACACAGCCCACCAGGGCCCAGGGGTAGGCGTTGTAAGTTATGCCCTGGGGCATACCTTATTAAGGGGGGTTTATTACTTATGGGAAAGGATTTTGTATGGGAAGAACACATAGGAAATCTATTATAATTATCCAATTATAAGGTTAAAATACATACTCTGTGAAAGATGCAAAATTGCTTTGGCACACAAATTCCTATTAAGGTCAATTCCAAACAGCCGTGATCCCTTTGCGTCAGCAAGTGAAATGGTCTAAACCCTCTTACTGGAGCTATTTTTTCAATCTATTCTTTGTTGTTAATCCCTGTCCACAAGTTATTCAAGCTGTCTATTGTTCATATATAAGGGTTTTATCAAAGTGGTAATCGTATAGACTTTGATAAAAGCCTTATTCGATTTAAATTGAAAGTTCTAGATCCGTTTTTTAAAGTCAAGAACAATAGGACATTAAGCACCCCCCCCCCCCCATGCCAAAAAAAACTTTAAACTTTTTGTAATCAAAAACGAACAAAAATTAATTAAAACAAAACTTTCCGAAAAATAAGTTTTTCAAAGAAAAGTAAAGGCCATTTTAAACTTAGCCTCAGCATATATACATACTTTTCAAAGCTAAAACTAAAAACGACCAGAAATTACTATTAAAGAATAAATGAAAACCAAAACGTACAGAAATTAAATAAACAATCATAGCAAAAAACATACAACAAGTAAGAATATAAAATAATAAATAGATCTAAAAGCAAGTAATGCTTAGATTGAATATGAAAATCTAGCTTAAAACGAAAACAAATATTTTGGTATTAAAGTATAAATGAAACTTAAAACGAACAGAAATCAAATAAACAATCAATGCGAACAAAACGTACAATATATATTAATGTAAATGAATAGATAAATCTTAAAACGAGTGAAACTTAAATTGAATATGCAAATCAAGTTTGAATCGAATAAAAATAACTAGAAACAAGAGTTCGGGTATCGTCTCACTGCAGAAGCCTAAAACCTACTGCGTCATTGGCGCTTTACTGAAAACGAATTACATTACAAATGTTTTCTTTTGTACTTAAAATTGAAAATAAATATTAAAATTACAGTAACATTTTGAACTGATGAGCTTTTAGCAATTAATATCATTATGCATCAAATATTCAGTTTAATTTATGAGTTCTTTTCAAGATTGGTCAAGACAAATATAGTTTCACTACAAGCAAAATTTGGAAACTGCCCCATTCTTTAACTGTAAAAACATAAAGCCTTCTGCGTCATTGATGCTTCACTGTAAATGAATTACTCGTATATTACAAATTTATTATTTTCCAGTTCTTACAGCATTGAAAATGAAAATAAAAATTACAGTGAAAAAAAAAACTTGAACTGATTGATATTTCAACAATTGATATCATTATATATCTAATGTTCAATTTGATTTTGTTTATACTTTCCAAGACTATTCAAGACTCATAAAGTTTTGCCATTATTTTTTAACTGTGCCAATCTTTTTAACTAATCGTGTTAGTTTGTTATGAAAACATTCTATGGCTTCTAGGCATTTCTATTTGAGCGGAAAACTGCACCTCAAACTTTGTGGAATATGTATTTTATTACATAAATTTCTAGAGTAGGTTAAACGGACGAGTCTTAGAGTGGCTTACCAACCATAAGCATCTATTATTTGCATTTTTGATTGCAAATGTTCCATTTAGGGGGTGGAGGGTATGTTATTATCTTATGCAGTCCCATTCTGTTGTGGTCTGATTCACAATTACCGAAACTTGCGTCTAGACTATTATAAAATCTACCAAGCATACAACTACCCCAAATCAGTATCAATAAATAAATGAAACCCATAACGAACAAAAATTTAAATAAATATTAGAGTAACGAGCACAAATTAATGTGAGTAGGGTTCAAAACCCTTATGCTTTCTAAAAGCCAGAATATAATTTGTACTTTACTGAAAAAAAATTCAAATGAGTTTACTGAAAAAAATGTGCATTGTCAATTTAATTTACATATGCTCATATTTATTCCCTAAAATCTTAATTAATTTATGATTTCTTAAAGTTACAAAAGTGAAAACATTTCAAAGAATTGCTTTCAGCAAAGCGCCAATGACGCAGTAGGTTTTAGGCTTCTGCAGTGAGACGATACCCAGACTCTTGTTTGTAGTTATTTTTATTCGATTCAAATTTGATTTGCATATTCAATTTAAGTTTCACTCGTTTTAATATTTATTTATTCATTTACATTAATATATATTGTATGTTTTGTTCGCATTGACTGTTTATTTAATTTCTGTTAGTTTTAAGTTTCATTTATACTTTAATAGCAAAATATTTGTTTCCATTTTAAGCTAGATTTTCATATTCAATCTAAGCATTACTCGCTTTAAGATCTATTTATTCATTTATATTATTACTTGTTGTATGTTTTTTTCTATGATTGTTTATTTAATTTCTGTTCGTTTTGGGTTTCATTTATTCTTTAATATTAATTTCTGGTAGTTTTGAGTTTGAATTTTAACAGGTATCTCCTCTCCTGATTTGTATCTCCTGAGGTTAAGCTTAAAATGGCCTTTACTTTTCTTTGAAAATGTTATTTTTCGGAAAGTTTTTTTTAAATTAATAACTAGCAATAGCCATTTCTTTTAGGTAACTAGATTTTCGTTTATACTCGAACCACACTTTTGTTCTACCAAAGACGTTGGGTCATTTGGCTTACAAAATCAGTTATCCTGAACTGTTTAAAAACAAGCGCTTCGGAGCTACAGCCCCGTCTACTTAACTTAATCCATCAGACCTATAAATCCTTGTATATATACAAAACGACAATACCATAAAGGGAGCATATGTCCAAAGCATGGCGGTTGTAGCACTAAGATATGCTGCTTTTTTTCAAAACTGTAACTTCTTTTTGACGGATATCTTTGACTTGCGCTTGGAATGACGGTTCCCAGGCATATATAACTTCAAAACGTAAAACAAATCAAAGCAGATTCAATAGTATTAATCCGGTTACATGAAATAAAACACGATTCAACATGATAGCATACAAATATAGCCTACAAAAGTGGTTTACATTTTCAGTACAAGTACAAAATTGTGACATGGTTTCTTATGTTTGAACAGTTTCAGCTGTGGGTATCAGCAATATCTATCAATTGAAAATCTAGATGTAGATAAAAAGGATTTAAAAACTTCTAAATCAAAATTATTATTTAAGATTGAGAAGATAGTATATTTAGAAATAGACAAAAATAACGAAATACAGCCTTTTGTGTCCATAGTGAAGGATATAATGTAAGCCCAAATGGTTTGTTCTAAAATTAATATATTTTTTGGAGTGGGGGGAGTGGGGGATAGGGGTGGGGTGAACCATGGAAATAGTCTCTTCAGAAATATCACCTGAAAATAGCCAGCGGGTCATACCATGATATTGTAAAAAGTAAGTTAAAACATATTTTATTTAAGATATAGACGTATCCAAAAAATAAAAATCTGTTTTCCCACAAGACAAACAGTGGCTACTGCTCTCCACTAAGCATGCAATTAGAGAGGAGTTGTGTGCTCCAACTCATGTTTTAGTCTCAAGAACTTATGAATTTCACCCTAGTAAAAGATTGGGGACACCTCTGGGATGTGTAACAGTAAACATATACGATTTTGTTTGTTTTGTCATTCTAGCAGTGATATTACCTTCATTTCATTAAGAATAACATTAATAAACTTCACACGTTTGTCTTTATTCTGCATTTGCTGAAGTTGCAGAGTTCTTGTTCTGGCGGCAATAAATCCATTGATGGGTATTAGCATAATAATAACTCCAAAACCAACAAAAATGCTAGAACCTAAAACACAAAAGATAAGCAGTTGTACTTTTTGTGAGCACAAATCTCTTCCAAATTTTTTTTTATAGTTTCAGCTGCGTCTAAAAACCAGTTTTCCCCTTATTTCGCCACTTTTTTGCATTGTTCAGGAATTCCGAATTATACCAGAAGTCTGAGTCTTTGTATCTGGTATAGTAATTTTTTGTAAAAGTCCAACCGAAAAAAATTCTGCAAGTAATTAAAAGTTTCAATAAATATCTCACAGTTGACATTAAACTACTTTAAAACCCATATTATAAGATAAGATAAGATTTATTTCTCAAAAACGACTATTACAAGCCCAAATGGGCCGAATTCGCACTTTAGCGTCAATAAATAAAGAAAAATCGAAAATAGACAACAGCGAAAAAATTATAAAAGGGTCAATGTAAAATAAGTAAAAATGTCAAAAACAATTAAAACTCAAAATTAAAAGATCAACATCGAATCAGCAAAAAGTCAAAACGAAGAAAAACTCGTAAATTTAAAAAGGGAATAAAATAATTTAAACAAAACAATTTAGTTATGCGACCAAAAAAAGAAAGATCGAAATTTGCAAAATGAAACATTAAACATATAAGGTAAAAAAAGATATAAAGAGGGAGGGGTGTGGGGAGATTCACTGATTGAATCTGTCAACTATGTAAGGAATGAAAGTTTTCTATATCTTTCAGTGGAAACTTTTATTTGGGCAAGAAGTGGGATTTTTATTGAAGCAGAACGTGGAGGGCGGGGTCGAAGGGGTGAATATTGACCAGGGAAAAGTGTAGTTGTCCAAGGGTTATGAAGGGCATTGGTAGCGAAACGCAAGGAAATTTTTGCTCTCCTTTCCTTATAGTACAGGCAAAGTAGCCAAAAATATGGGTTGGCCCCCAACAAATTGCAACAGAAATGATTTTTATGCCATATTGTAGAGAAAAGAAAGCTTAAAAACATTTCCAAAGTTGCACATTCTAGGTCGACGCAAAACTATTTTTTTTTTCGTGTCAATTTTTCAGTTTTTTGTAAAAAAAAGAACTATCAGTAAATGTTTGTTTTTCTGTATATGAAGTACCGTCCTGATGTAAAATGAAGAGCTGAGCTTGTAAATGAAAGCAAATTTAATGAACAATGTACCAGAAAAAAGTTTCATAATCATCAATATGTGATTTTACCCTTCTTATTGTTGTGACCTCTTTTTCACCATACTATCAGAAGGCAACTATTCTGACATAAAAAGATGAGCTGAGCCCAAAAATCAAACTAAGCTGATGTAATGTCAACTAGAAAACCCGTTTCATTTTCATCAATATGCATTTTTTATTTCCAGTTAGCACTTAATGTAAGAAGAACAAAAGGCAGCTACACCACTTTCATTACCTTCGTAGGCAATAAATTATATCGACGTTTCGTCCCACGCTTTGTGCAAATGATTTCTCTAATAAACCCTTAAGCTAGAAAATCCCAACTCAAAATTACCTAGAGTAATTAATTGTTAGGTCGCGTTACTGTCCGTGTTTGATATCTTGCCATCTATATATAAAAGAAATTCAATATTTCTACCACCTAACAAGCTCAAAAAGTTTCACTGCGAATGTTCTCCTTTCCCTGACTTGATATTTAAATTGATATTCCTGGTATCTGAAAACTCCAAGGCCGGTTTGGAATGGCACACAGTAAACAATCATAGTCGGGACTCGCCCAGGAAAAGTCTCCATTGTTTTCCTCCCTATGATTGACCTTCCAGCTAGTGACAACACTTGCATTTATTTGACTTTGCTTTTCGTAGCAGAGCAGGCCAGGCGGCATGGATTTACTCCAGTTGTAACATTTGACAAACCGCTGTGGTGGAAAGCCTTGCAAATTGTCGAACCTGCTGCTCCAGGAAGTGAGCTTTCAAATATTTTTCCAAAGCTTGAAGGATTCCGCGCTGTGATAAGCTTCCTTGGATCAATTGGCTACATCATGGAGGGTTCAGGACTTAGAGAGGTTCTTGAACTTGTCCACGCACCTAACACTGTCTCCCATCTTCTCAGCAAGAAAGCAATTACCGGAGCAATACGTGGCCATTTTCTGGTTGACGCTGCGCTACACGCTTTTTTGCTTTCTAAGGTCTATCTCAAAGCACGTTTCAGTGTTGCTGAATCAAGTCTACAGCCTGAAGAAATATTAGAACTCAGAAACCTTTACACAAAGCTTATAAACAAAGAAGTGGCCGTTGCGGATATAGAAGGAAACCCTTCTCTGGAAAAAAAACAGCGGGATTCATCGATAGAAAGAGACTGGAACTGCTCCGGCACAGAACCTCGAAACTGTGATACCAATACTCCGATATGGTATCCGTACTGCAAAATTTCTTAAGATCCGACCGATCTGGGTCATAGGATCTCCAATTAAAATTCACCTCTGACATGCTACCTTATCTGGCGGCAACTGGGCACAACAATTACACAAAATCCTGCCAGCTTTACATCGAGCAAATGGTCAAGCTTCAAGATACCCATCCTACCGTTTATCAAGCCTTCCAGAATTGGATACATGTGATCAGACGTTCCGATAGATTCTGGGCTGGGCTCTCCACGGATCTTGTCATGTAGCCGGAGCTCATGTGTTGTCTCAAAACGGCTGGTGGCCTTTTTGTTTTGATCTGACTCTATTTTTAGGAGTTATGGGTTATTTTATTTCTTAACGTTGGACGTGATCGTCTCTCACTAGGTTCCAAGCTACCGCTGTTACCGGGATTACAATTATGACGTCATTGATCTAGATCGTACATAAAAATGCAGTTTTAGCGGAAAAATTTATTCTTTTTTAAAAATAATTTGTTTTAACTAACCCCATCAAATTCTTTAAAATGAGCCACTGACCAACTCTCTACGATGTTCCAGTGCCAAGCTATCTGTGGAAAATAAAAAAGAAAAAAAAAGAAAAAGATGCCGTTTATGCAAAATATCGTCAAATAAAGATGCCGTATATCAGGCAGCTAACTCAGTCCAATATAAGCAATGGTACCACTGCTTGAGTGTCCTTTACGAGGTTTCATCTTTATCCGATGATCGAACCTTTATGTACTACAACCTATGATTATGACGTCATTGATCAATATTATGCATGAAAAATTAAGTTATTCGTAAAAGCTTATTCTATTTTAAATATATTTCTAATATAATTACAAATAGTACTAGATCTAGCAATTTCCTTCAAAGTGAGCCATTGAACAACTCTCTATGATGTTCCAGTGCCAAGCTATCTGTGGATACGAAAAAAAGAGAGAGAGAAAAAAATGCCGTTAAGGCAGAATACTTTAGAAGCTGCAACTTTTCTTGATTTTCAAGGCAATATATTTCCCTTGCTGTTCAAGCCAATGGACAGTAAGTTTACTATATAAGGATTTCGGACAAGGCGGTTAAAAAGACATCAACGAACAATTTTAGTTTGTTACATAAAAACACTGATTTAAGCTAGTCAATAATGCTTCCATACTCAATATTTCCATTCTTTGGTTAACCTTAGATTTATATCACTGTGAATATATTGAGGCATAATTGTCCTTCACTTAGTTTCAAGCTTAAATTCGATGAACGAGCCTTTATGTAACTAGCTACCTTGCAACCCGGAAATATTACAACTAAGAAATATTACATTTCTTAGTATTAGACGTGATCCTCTCTTGTTATGTTGCTAGCTACCGCTGTGACATGGATCTTAAGTGATAATATCTTCGTTCTTTACTATAATTCAAAATTATATTAGTTAATATGGCCTAGAGTTACTTCTTTACCGTATCGTAAAAATTTATTCTATAATAATACTTATTTTTTTAATTACAAAAAAAATTTCTATATACAGCAGTTTCCTTTAAAATAAGCCATTACAAAGCTCTTTTTTATGACCACGAACTCTTTGATTTGATACTTCAGTTGCTAGGGGTATCAAATCCTGCCAGAAGCAATTTTTAGACATTTATCTATTTAAAGTCTAAATAAAATTTTATTAAATAGTACTACACTAGATCCTCTTGGCTGACATCGTTCTATTTATGTACTATGGGTGAGAGATTGTTCTTTACTGTAAAATTTCATGACGTCTTCAGAAACAACAACATAATGTCGTGTTTTTCTATTCACGTCATAGGTCTAATAAAATTATGACGACATTCATTATTTATCTAGTAGGGTTTCAGACAAGGTGGTTCTAATGATGTACTTTTGTTTTGATCTGACTCTATGTTTAAGAGTTCTGGGTTTTTATACTTCCTAGCATTGACTTTTTTTTAGGAGTAATGGGTTTTTATATTTCTTAACTTTTGACGTGATCGTCTCTTACTAGTTTGTTAGCTACCGCTGCAACCCGGAAATATTTCTTAACATTGGAAGTGATCGTCTCTTACTGGGTTGCTAGCTACTGCTGCAACCCGGATTGATGTGAAACTACAAACAGGAAAAAGCCTAGCTTTTTTTTAATTGGAGTAGTAAGAGACGACTTGGCTACAAACTATGATTATGGCATCATTGATCAATCTTTAACATGAAATGTTCTTTACTTTACTATTCTTTACAGTAAAATAACTCTCTACGATGTTCCAGTGCCAAGCTATCTGTGGAAATACTTCGTTCTTTATTATAAAAAATGAGCCATTGAAAAACTCTCTACAATGTTCCAGTGCCAAGCTATCTGTTGAATTACTAACTTATGTTATAATTAAGTGACGCATAAAAATTTAGTATTGGCAAGAGGTCGTTCTTTATTAAATTAGTTGCAATGGCCTAGAGTTATTTCTTTACCATATCGCAACAATTTGTTTTATAATAATAATTAATTTTGTTAATTACAAAAAGTTTCTATATACAGCAGTTTCCTTTAAAATGAGCCATTACACAGCTCTTTATTATGACCAAGAACTGTTTGATTTAAGTTACTATGGGTTACAGTTCGTTCCTTATTGTGATTATTTGAAAAAAACTACGTTTTCTAAAGAGTTAAAGAGGCTGAGTTACAAGGTCGAACCTTAAAACGTACAGGGATTAGGAGGCACAGTTAGGGGGCTACCACCCCCAAACCCCCGCTTTCGCAGCCTTTAAATATAAAAAAAATTTCTTTAAACTGAAAGTAAGGAGCGACATTAAAACTTAAAAAGAACAGAAATTATTCCGTATATGAAAGAGGCTGTGCCCTCCTCAACGCCTCGCTCTTTACGCTAAAGTTTGACTTTCTCACAACTCTTTTTTTAAACAATAAAAACTTTAGCGTAAAGAGCGAGGCGTTGAGGAGGGCACAGCCTCTTTCATATACGGAATAATTTCTGTTCTTTTTAAGTTTTAATGTCGCTCCTTACTTTCAGTTTAAAGAAATTTTTTTTTATATTTAAAGGCTGCGAAAGCGGGGGTTTGGGGGTGGTAGCCCCCCAACTGTGCCTCCTAATCCCTGTACGTTTTAAGGTTCGACCTTGTAACTCAGCCTCTTTAACTCTTTAGAAAACGTAGTTTTTTTCAAATAATTTCTGCACGTTTTTGTACAGTTTATTACTTATTATTGCTTGACTAACTGTTAGCTGATCGTGTCAGGAGTTAAAGTTGGGGGCTGCCGCCCCCCAAACCCCCCCCGCTTGAACAATCTTGTGTTAAGGCTTTTAATTCCTGAATACTCAAATCACGTCGTACAGGGTGCCTCCTAATCCCAGTACGTTTTAAGGTTCGAACTTGTGACTCAGCCTCGTTAACAGCCCCCCAACTGTGCCTCCTAATCCCTGTACGTTTTAAGGGTCGACCTTGTAACTCAGCCTCTTTAACTCTTTAGAAAACGTAATTTTTTTCAAATAATTTAAAAAAGAAACTGAGTTTCTTTTCAAAGTATATAAAAAAGTTGCTCTGATGGTGAATCGAACCCGGGGTTTCCGCCTGAAAGTCGGGAGTCTCAGCCGCTGGACTATACAAACACAATAGTAATTGTTGTTTAGCAAATGCCAGCTATGTTCGACGGAAGCAAATTCCCAAAAATCTTGATATGTGGTTTTTGGAAAACAGGGAAGCAGTGATCAGATTGAGCTGAAATTTCGAGGATAAGCTCCCAGGCCCCAGGAAAGCTTATCCTCTAAATTTCAGCCCGATCAGACAACGTTAAAGGGGGGTTGTGGTGGGAAAAATTAACATGGGCTAATATAGGAAACCGAGGTTTTTCGTAAATGTAAATTCGGGGGATAATTTTTTCGGTCTGAAAATATCAAAAGGCCCTAACAGGTCGAATTCTGCTTCGAATGAGTCCTCATTCAACCAGATCCGTTGCCAACTGTGTCCTGTAGGCGTGGATAAGAAAAAAAGAAAAATTAACTTTAAATGGCTATATTTGGTTTTTTGAAAACAGTGAAGGAGTGATTGGATTGAGGTGAAAATTCGATAATAAACCCCTGGGCCCTAGGAAAGCTTACCCTCCAAATTTTAGCCAAGTAAAACAACGGTTAAGGGGGGCTTAGGTTGGAGGGTCCAAACTTCTGACCCAGTTTACCCCATGAAGATACAGTCGGAGGAGGATGATATTTTGCAAGTTTCTTAGTTTGAGCTTGGGCTACAAAATGCAATTACCGCCGTCTCTCTGCGACCTCTAGGACCTGAAATCGCTTAACATTGTGGTGGGTCGCCTCTTTATAGAGGCACAAGTGTGCCTCCTTGATTTTTTACGTCAAGTCACCCATTACGTCATATATGGTTATTCTTGTCGAAAGATGAACGTGTATAAATATTCCATTCACTTTTTACGTTATATATTATAATATAATACGAGAAAATTTAATCCCTTTGTATCTTTACAACTTTGTATTCGTTCTTTATTATAATACTTTTGAATTTGATCTGACTCCTTTGTTAGGAACTATGGGTTTTTATATTTCTTAACGTTGGACCTGATCGCTCTTACTAGGTTGCTAGCTACCACTGTAACCCGGATTAACTATAGTGAAGTTGCCTATGCAAGTTAGTATAGGGAAGAGTTCGATCTTTATTATAATTTTTTAGGAGTTATGGGTTTTTATATTTCTTAACATTGGACGTGATCGTCTTTTACTAGGTTGCTAGCTACCGCTGCAACCCAGATTATTATTCTAATGATCGTCTTTTAATGTAAAATAGATAATTTCAGTTAGCATTGTCATGTCGTTCTTTACTTCAAGGACAATATAAATGAAGAGCTATTCACTCGATCGTTACCTCAGTGTTTTGAACGCAAAACCTTCTTAGCAGAATGACAAGTCCATCTCCACAGGACCTTGATAACTGCTGACACAAATATACCATTCAGTATATGGTGTCTAAGATTTAATAAAAAAGTGTGAAAATTTTCCCATACGATTTTGGAGCAATTAACTTTTTCTTCTCCCTTATTATTTTATAGAATAAACTAAGTAAGAAAATATGTATTTTCCGTTAAAAAATGTCTAGTAAAGAACGATCTCCAGCCAATAGTAACTAATTTAAAAATAAATATAAATTTTTTCATTTCTATTTATATTTCTTAACATTGGACGTGATCGTCTCATCCTAGGTTGCTAGCTACCGCTGCAACCCAGATGATCGTCTCTTACTAGGTTGCTAGCTACCGCTGCAACCCGGATCAATAGACCATTTCAGTTATAACATGGGATAGAGGTCGTTCTTTACTATAAACATCATCAAACCTATAATTACTTTCGTACTATTAGTTGCTGTAGCGCATTGGCTAGTGGACTCTCCTCCTGATAAGTAAGATAGAAGTTCGAGTCACTCTACAGTAACAATCGCCTTTCTTGTTTGTGGTCAACAATTGAAAGTAAAACTTGCATGGCGTCAGAGCAAATCAAAACTTTTTCATTATTCAGATCTTTTTGAAAATTCCAAAGGTATTTAAGGGCGACAAATATGGCATGAAGCTCTGCCTCAAGAATGTCTTTTGTATTGCCATTGCATGCAATTATTTCTTTACAATGTGGTAATGCAACGGCAAATCCGCTGCACTTTATACCGCCCTCTTCTTTGTAAGATCCGTCCGTGTAAAGATGTTTATAGTCCCAGTATTGGGTATTGATAACATCGAAAAATTTTCGTCTTCTTTTCTGATCTTCTTCTCTCGGAATAAAGTCTTTTAATATGACTATGTTATTTAATTCTTCTAGATCACTTGATACACTTCTTTTCCTTTTAATGGGAATCATTTCTTGTATTGTATCTTTTGAAATTGTTTTATAATAGCAAATGAACCCAGTTTTGTAGGACAAACTTGCATGATAAATTACATCTTTTAATTCTTATAATAGTATTAAGAATTACATACAAATAAATCTTAACGAAGTGAAAATTGTTATGAATTTAGAATTTCAGTACTAGCTAATAGGGGTGAATATCCAATCCGGAAAAAATTTCAAAACCGAGAATTTATTCGATGACATCATATTGCCTTACGATACCAACTCTTTTGAATATTTAATGTTTCACGATGTTCACTCTCTATGATCCATAGCTATTTTAAATTATCTAATCGCGTCTCTAGGGATCTTATTATCAATGTGTAGTTCCTTTTTAGATTCGAATGCTATAGTTTGCATTCGAGATGACAAAACAGCTTGGAAAATTCTATTCAACAATCCAAAAAGTAAAAAACACAATCTAATTACATGATGACTTTAGTTATATGTTTTGTTATGACGCTATTTTAGTGCAATTTTATGTTGTATGCTGAAGTTTTACAAATAGTTTGCTTTCTACTTGATGACTCCACTAGATCTGTTGCTCCAAAACATCTTTAGTCGGATTTATCGCCGCTGCAGCTGCTTCAGAATAGTGCAGCTATGTCAGACTGTCTTAAGAATTGGGGATTTACAGTGTATATTAATCTACCATTGCGAAAATATATAAACATACGAACCTCGGAGCAAACTCTTCAACTATGTTTTATTGTAATTTGTGCTGCACTGGTGACAACTTCGTCTGCTCAGTTTACCCGTTAAAAGCTAAGAAGTTGTTTCCAACTGCGAAAAAGTTACGATAAGCCTTGGCAATGCTGCATTTTATATAATTAATTTATAGACTATTTTTACTAATAAGACTCATTGATTCTTATTAAATCCTTTATGTAAAACCCCCCAAAAATTACTGCATTTTACATAATAATGGATAATTATATAAAAAAATCCTAATTGACAAATACCATTTATGATGAACTATATCGGTCCTTTATGTAACCTTTTATTTACAATGTCTGTGTTTTTAAGATGTACTCTTTAGCACGAGTAAGACACGCATTTCACTTTATTACTACAGCTAAGTCCAATGTATGCAATGGTTTGTTCTTCTAATGATCGTCTTTTAATATAAAATGTATTCTCTTTTAGAAATAATTTATTTTAGTTACAAAACATTTTTAACCCAATTAATTTCCTTTAAAATGAGCCATTGAACAACTCTCTACGATGTTCCAGTGCCAAGCTATCTGTTGAATTACTAAACTATACTATAATTAAGTGGCGTATAAAATTTAGTATTGGCAAGAGGTCGTTCTTTATCATAATACCGCTGCAACCTGGATTACTTGGCTACAAGCTACCGCTGCAACCCAGACATCTATATAATGACTCTTTATAACACTTCAGTTAATATCGGCTACAGATCGTTCTCCAATGCAATTTTAATGTAAACCCGGATTTGATGTGAAATTACAAACAGGAAAAAGCCTATGGCTTTTTCTTAATTGGAATAGTAAGAGATGACCTGGCTAAAAACTATTATTAGGGCATCATTAATTAATCTTTAACATGAAATGTTCTTTACTTTACTATTTCTTAACATTGGACATGCTCGTCTCTTACTATTATTTATTATAATAAAAAAGAAACTCGTTTTATTTACATCCTAGCTAAAATAGGGAAGATATTATGAACGAACCACAGAGTTCGGTTTCTCTGGGTTTGAGTCCGTTCTTTACCATTTCACCGCTTGAACCCAGATTATAAATTACAAACAGGAAAAAGCCTACGGCTTTTTCTTCTTTGGAATAGTAAGAGACGATCCTCAAATAATCAGGCAGCTATCTAGGTTTATAATTTGTTCTTTAACATAAACTTCATTAATCAGATGTTTTAACATAGCCTATATGTTCTAGAAGTTGGGATGACTCTCACCCAGTTGGCTTGAGTGCAATTTCCGTATGGAAAATTTTTACTTATGATGATTTCTTAAGGAATATAATTAAAATAATCATCTATATTAATTTCTTTTATTACTTCATATACTGTGGGCTACAGTTCGTTTATTAATGTAATAAAAATAATTTGTTTTAATTACAAAAGGTTTTTAACCCCATTAATTTCCTTTAAAATGAGCCATTGAACAACTCTCTACGATGTTCCAGTGCCAAGCTGTCTGTTGAATTAATAACCTATACTATAATTAGGTGGCATATAAAATTTAGTATAGGCAAGAGGTCGTTCTTTATTATAATCACTGTGAATATATGGAGGCATAATTGTCCTACTTAGTTTCAGCTTAAATTCGATGATCGACCCTTTATGTAAAACCTGAATCAAGTAGCTAACTAAGTCCAATGTATGCAATGGTGTGTAATTGTAATGATGGTCTTTTAGTGTAAATTTACTAACCTAGACTATAGCTAAGTGGCCTATAAAATTTATATAGGCAAGAGGTCGTTCTTTATTATAATCTGACTCTTTTCTCAGGAGTTAGGGGTTCTTATATTTCTTAACATTGGACGTGATCGTCTCTTACTAGGTTGCTAGCTAACGCTGCAACCCGGATAAACTATGGACTAAAGTTCGTTCTTTAATGTAAAAATTCGATGATCGAGCCTTTATGTAACCCGGATTAAAAAATTATTATCATATCTTATATGTAACTTTTACTTTATAAGTCATCCATAGTCTAATGGTAAGTATGCCCACTTTTTATTTGGGAGAAGGGGGTTCGATTCCCCGTCGGGAAGAACTTTTAATATGTTGAATTAAAAGCACTATCTTTTCAATCTAAAATTTAAAAAAGAAACTTGTTTATTTACATTCTAGCTAAAATAATGAAGATAATATGAATGAACCACAGTGTTCAGTTTCTTTGGACTTGAGTTCGTTTTTTAACTATAAATAAAAACAGGAAAAAGCCTACGGCTTTTTCTTCTTTTAAATAGTAAGAGACGAAACTCAAACAATCAAGTAGCTAACTAAGTCCAATGTATGGAAAGGTTTGTTATTTCAGTGATCGTCTTTTAATGTAACTCACTTAAAATTTTTCAAGCGACTCAAAGCACTACTTAACTCATTTTAAAGGTAGAACTCTTTCTAATTGATTACAAACAGGAAAAAGCCTACGGCTTTTTCTTCTTTGAAATAGTAAGAGACTAGTCTCAAACAATCAAGTAGCTAACTAAATCAAATGTATGTATTGGGTTTTTATTCCAATGACCGTCTTTAAGTGGAAAATTTAAATATATTGACCTTAAATATAACTGCACTAGCCTATACTATAGTTAAGTGGCCTATAAAATTTAGTATAGGCAAGAGGTCGTTCTTTATTATATGTTTATTTACATTCTAGCTAAAATAATGAAGATAACATGAATGAACCACAGTGTTCAGTTTCTTTGGACTTGAGTTCGTTTTTTAACTATAAATACAAACAGGAAAAAGCCTACGGCTTTTTCTTCTTTTAAATAGTAAGAGACGAAACTCAAACAATCAAGTAGCTAACTAAGTCCAATGTATGGAATGGTTTGTTATTTCAGTGATCGTCTTTTAATGTAATGTCTATAATCTTCATCATTGTGATAACACATCTTGCTGTTTTCTTTTGCTCTCTCAATTATTACTTCTCGATACGCCTGGTCGGTTGAATACCTTTGCTTTTTTCTTTTCAAGTTACTATCTCTGTTGTTTGTGTAGTACTCTTTCTTCAACTTGCGTATAGCCTGCTTTGATCTAACCATTATTCTAATCAAGAATGAGAGAATTTTCAGTTTTGACTTTCCTTATATACTAATTATGACGTCACTCTATTCACGTCATAACTCTAATATAAAACTATGATGACGTTCATTATTTATCTAGTAGGGTTTCAGACAAGGTATTTCTAATGATGTACTTTTGTTTTGATCTGACTCTATTTTTAGGAGTTTTGGGTTTTTATATTTCTTAGCATTGGACTGATCGTCTCTTACTAGGTTGCTAGCTACTGCTGCAACCCAAATTCACATATATATTTATTTATGAGAGGCAGCCTGGCCGAGTGGTCCAAGGCACTGGTGTTAGCCACCAGTCTCTTCAGAGGCGTGGGTTCAATTCTTACCGCTGGTATACGATTATGTTTGAAAGACTGCAGTGTGAAAAGACATCAAAATGCAGTTTTTGGTGGAAAAATTTATTCTCTTTTTAGAAATAATTTATTTTAGTTACTATAGATTTTTAACCCAATTAATTTCCTTTAAAATGAGCTATTGAACAACCCTCTACGATGTTCCAGTGCCAAGCTATCTCTGGATACAAAAGAAAAAAAAAAGAAAAAAGAAAAAAATATCCCGTTTAGGCAGAATGTTGTAGTAGCTGCCACTTTTCTTGATTTTCAAGCCAATATATTTCCCTTGCTGTTCAAGCCAAGGGACAGAAATTTTACTATGCAGGGGTTTCGGACAAGGCGGTTCTAATGGTGTACTTTTTGTTTTGATCTGACTCTTTTTTTAAGAACTATGGGTTTTTATATTTCTTAACATTGGACGTGATCGTCTCTTACTAGGTTGCTAGCTACCGCTGCAACCCGGATAATATGGAGATATGTACTTTACGGGTTACAAACCAAAAAAAGCTTGGTTCCAGGATACAATAATAAATTTGAACTGAGATGAAAAAAAAATTTCTTCCAGGAGACAAAAAGCAAAACTAATTTTAGAATTTTCATGTATTTTT
Source organism: Artemia sp. Qi Xiang Cuo (assembly GCF_049724085.1). Lineage (NCBI taxonomy): Eukaryota > Metazoa > Arthropoda > Branchiopoda > Anostraca > Artemiidae > Artemia > Artemia sp. Qi Xiang Cuo. The sequence goes on along the minus strand of NC_142814.1, from coordinate 26,553,674 downwards.
GTTGTTTAAATTAAAAAATTACTATTACTGATTAGGCATCATAAATATTTTTGCAGTTTACATAATAATTTTAGCGATTAAGCCAAAAAAGAAAATTTTGGTTCCAGGAGTTTCGGTTACTATTGAGACAAGTAGCTATTATTACTATAGAGTTCATTACATGGACTGTTTTATTGCTTCAAAATTCAAATATCTTTGAAAAGACTGCAGTATGAAAATACATCAAAAATGCAATTTTTTTGACAAAATTGATTCTACTTTAAAAAGTATTTTATTTTTAAATACAAAAGTGACTAGATTTTGCAATTTCATTTAAAATGAGATATTATACAGCTATATATGATTTTCCAGTGCCCAGATAGCTGAGCATAAAGAAAAAGCGTAAAGAAAAAATTATCCCGTTTGTGGAGAATAACGTGGTAAAAGTCAATTTTCTTGATTTTCAAGCCAATATATTTTCTTTGTTATTCAAGCCAAAGGGAGATAAGTTTCCTTTATAGAGGATTCGGACAAGGCGGTTCTAATGGTGTACTGTTTGTTTTGATCTGACTCTTTTTTTAGGAGTTGGGGGGTTTTATATTTCTTGACATTGGAGGTGATCGTCTCTTACTAGGTTGCTAGCTACCGCTGCAACCCGGATTTGGGCTGCAGTATAACGAATGCCCATGCTTTCTTGTGTCCCTGTAATTGATTTCACAATAATCCAAGCCGCCAAGGTAGAAATTAACCACTTTGTCAGTTGAAAATTTTAATGCTATATTATTTTCAAGGATATCAAAAAGAATTTGATATAATTCAATATCCGTCGGATAGAGCTTGCAGATATCAGGGTGACATTGCCAAGTAACCTGCTGCCCAATTTTTGGTTTTGAATGTTTACTCAGATTGTTATAGGTGACTTCAGCCATCATAATTTCCTTGTCAGATCTAGATTCAGAGCATTTTTCAATAGTTGTCTCGTACTTTACAGGACAGTTTGTTCTACTACACAGAGATTTTTTTGCCAAATATTCAGTAGAACTAAAAGAACTGTTTAAAACACAGTTAGAAATGCTTTTTTCTTGATTCGGTGTTCCAGGAATTTGTTCTAAATCATTAGTCTTACAAACATATATACTAATAACCCTAAAAGGCTCGTTTTCGCCATAATTGAAAAACATTGCTTTTCCTTCGCTGTTGATAGGTATGCTTGTATATATATTTTTATTGCTGCTACATAAACTGCAATTGCTCCTTCCAAAATTAATATACGAATTTTCTAAGAAGTACGCCTCCGTATATTCACTGTGTTGTCGAACATTTTCCATTGCATCTATAAACTGTTCTGCAGTTCCCAATCCATACCTTGGAAGCTTTTCATTAAACTGACAACATTTCTTTTGGATATTACTATGAAGCTTTGCCAAAGCATTTCTAGCCGACTTTTCAACAGCATCCGCTCTTTCAAAGAGAATTTTAATCTGTAATTTTGAAATACTTTTCGTGATCCTGGTATAACATGCGTAAAATGTTTCTCAATTTACGAAGATCAGCCTGCATTTTTGCCATCTTCTTGTATTTCTGAATGTAATTTTCCCCTTTGTCCTTATGTGTTCTTCGGTACAACCTCGCAGAGAATTTAATTTTTTCATTATAGCTTTTGTCACCCCAGTATCTACCCATTATTCTGGTAGCAACTTTTTTCTTATATATATTTTTCGGTAATCCTCATCATTGTGATAACGCTCCTAGATCTTTTGTCTAGCCTGCTCAATTGTTGCTTCTCTATAAAGTTTATCATTTTGATAACGCTCCTTGATCTTTTGTTTGGCTGTCTCAATTTTTACTTCTCGATACACCTGGACGGTTGAATACCTTTGCTTTTCTTTTTTCTTATATTCGATTCGGTAATCTTCATCATTATCGATCCGTTCCTTGATCTTTTGTTTGGCTGTCTCAATTTTCCTATGTCTATAAACTACATCATTATAATAACGCTGTTTGTCACTATCAATTTTCGCATCTCGATACGCGTGGTCGGTTGAATACCTTTGCTTTTCTCTTTTCAAGATACTATCTCTGTTGTATGTGTAGTACTGTTTTTTTAACTTGCGTATAGCTTGCTTTGATCTAACCATTAACTAATTATGAATGAGAACATTTACAGTTCTGACGCTTCTTATATAGTAATTATGACGTCACGACGTAATGATTTTATTTCATGACGTCATGGCGCAATGGTATTATTTCATGACGTCTTCAGAAACCACAATATAAGGTCGTGTTTTTTTATTCATGTCATAGCTCTAATATAAAACTATGACGACATTCATTATTTATCTAGTAGGGTTTCAGACAAGGTAGTTCTAATGATGTACTTTTGTTTTGATCTGACTCTATTTTTAGGAGTTTTGGGTTTTTATATTTCTTAGCATTGGACTGATCGTCTCTTACTAGGCTGCTAGCTACTGCTGCAACCCAGATTCACATATATATTATTTATGACAGGCAGCCTGGCCGAGTGGTCCAAGGCACTGGTGTTAGCCACCAGTCTCTTCGGAGGCGTGGGTTCAAATCTAACCGCTGGTATAATGTTTGAAATACTGCAGTGTGAAAAGACATCAAAAATGCAGTTTTTGGTGGAAAAATTTATTCTCTTTTAGAAATAATTTATTTTAGTTACTATAGATTTTTAACCCAATTAATTTCCTTTAAAATGAGCCATTGAACAACACTCTACAATGTTCCAGTGCCAAACTATCTCTGGAAAAGAAGAAAAAGAAAAAAAAATATCCCGTTTAGGCAGAATGTTGTAATAGCTGCCACTTTTCTTGATTTTCAAGCCAATATATTTCCCTTGCTGTTTCAAGACAAGGGACAGAAAGTTTCCTATACAGGGGTTTCGGACAAGGCGATTCTAATGGTGTACTTTTGAATTTGATCTGACTCCTTTGTTAGGAACTATGGGTTTTTATATTTCTTAACATTGGACGTGATCGTCTCTTACTAGGTTGCTAGCTACCGCTGCAACCCGGATTGTAGGAACTATGGGTTTTTATATTTCTTAACATTGGGCGTGATCGTCTCTTACTAGGTTGCTAGCTACCGCTGCAACCCGGATTACTAGAGGTTATAGCTCGTGGTTTAATGCAATACTTGTCGAAAGAACGTGTATAAATATTGCATTCACTTATTACGTCACATATGGTTATCTTTTAATTTATTATTACAAACAGGAAAAAGCCTACGGCTTTTTCTTCTTTGGAATAGTAAGAGACGAACCTCAAAGAATCAGGCAGCTAACTAAGTCCAATATAAGCAATGGTTTGTTCTTCTAATGATCATCTTATAATTTGGTGTTTCTTACTAGGTTGCTAGCTACCACTGCAACCCGGATTATGTAATTAATAGGTTGCTAGCTACCGCTGCAACCTAGATATTCTTATTTCTGCTACTATGGGCTAAGGTTCGTTCTTTACTGTAAAATCAGACACAATAAATATTTTTGCAGTTTATAACTTTAGCGATTCTGAAGTAAAAACGAAAATAAAATAAAAATTAATTTTTTCAATTTGTACGTCACGTCGCTCATTAAGTCATATATGGTTATTAGTACACAATAGGTTTTAGATATTACGTCATGTCACTTATTACGTCATATATGGTTATTAGTAGATAATCGGTAAAATATTCGTTCTTTATTATAATTACTAGGTTGCTAGCTACCGCTGCAACCCGGACTAGCTACCGCTGCAACCCGGATTATACATCACTGAATATATGGAGGTATAATTGTCCTTTACTTAGTTTCAGCTTAAATTCGATGATCGAGCCTTTATGTAAATTTTAGTTTTCACTTCAGAATCGCTAAAGTTATTGTGTAAAGTGCAAAAATGTTTATGGTGTTCTCCTAGAGTTACTCCTAAAGTGCGTATCTCTATAACGCTGTGCTATATTTCCGTAGAAAAAAAATTTTTTTTTTGTTTTAGTTTTCAGCTCAGAATCGCTAAAGTTACTGCGTAAACTACAAAAATATTTATGGTGTCCGAGCATTAATTTAAAAAATTTTAATTCAAACTAGAAAAATACCTGCAAATTTATAATTGTTTTTTTTTGTTAGGTTTTTACTACTCGTCATGAGATTTTATGGGTAGAACTTTAAATGTAAGAAGAGATCCGGGTTGCAGCAGTAGCTAGCAGTCCCCCAAGTTTGTATGAATATGTGTTGTGTAAGCTGCAACCCGGACTAAAATTATTTATTATTTCAATTCCTATGAGCTAGTGTTCGTTCTTTATTATAACTAATGATGTACTTTTGTTTTGATCTGACTCTATTTTTAGGAGTTTTGGGTTTTTATATTTCTTAGCATTGGACTGATCGTCTCTTACTAGGTTGCTAGCTACTGCTGCAACCCAAATTCACATATATATTTATTTATGAGAGACAGCCTGGCCGAGTGGTCCAAGGCACTGGTGTTAGCCACCAGTCTCTTCAGAGGCGTGGGTTCAATTCTTACCGCTGGTATACGATTATGTTTGAAAGACTGCAGTGTGAAAAGACATCAAAATGCAGTTTTTGGTGGAAAAATTTATTCTCTTTTAGAAATAATTTATTTTAGTTACTATAGATTTTTAACCCAATTAATTTCCTTTAAAATGAGCTATTGAACAACCCTCTACGATGTTCCAGTGCCAAGCTATCTCTGGATACAAAAGAAAAAAAAAAAGAAAAAAAGAAAAAAAATATCCCGTTTAGGCAGAATGTTGTAGTTGCTGCCACTTTTCTTGATTTTCAAGCCAATATATTTCCCTTGCTGTTCAAGCCAAGGGACAGAAATTTTACTATGCAGGGGTTTCGGACAAGGCGGTTCTAATGGTGTACTTTTTGTTTTGATCTGACTCTTTTTTTAAGAACTATTGGTTTTTATATTTCTTAACATTGGGCGTGATCGTCTCTTACTAGGTTGCTAGCTACCGCTGCAACCCGGATTTACGGGTTACAAACCAAAAAAAGTTTGGTTCCAGGATACAATAATAAATTTGAACTGAGATGAAAAAAAAATTTCTTCCAGGAGACAAAAAGCAAAACTAATTTTAGAATTTTCATGTATTTTTGTTGTTTAAATTAAAAAATTACTATTACTGATTAGGCATCATAAATATTTTTGCAGTTTACATAATAATTTTAGCGATTAAGCCAAAAAAGAAAATTTTGGTTCCAGGAGTTTCGGTTACTATTGAGACAAGTAGCTATTATTACTATAGAGTTCATTACATGGACTGTTTTATTGCTTCAAAATTCAAATATCTTTGAAAAGACTGCAGTATGAAAATACATCAAAAATGCAATTTTTTTGACAAAATTGATTCTACTTTAAAAAGTATTTTATTTTTAAATACAAAAGTGACTAGATGTTGCAATTTCCTTTAAAATGAGCTATTATACAGCTCTCTATGATTTTCCAGTGCCCAGCTAGCTGAGCAGAAAAAAAAAGCGGAAAGAAAAAAATATCCAGTTTGTGGAGAATAACGTGGTAAAAGTCAATTTTCTTGATTTTCAAGCCAATATATTTTCTTTGTTATTCAAGCCAAAGGGCGATAAGTTTCCTTTATAGAGGATTCGGACAAGGCGGTTCTAATGGTGTACTTTTTGTTTTGATCTGACTCTTTTTAGGAGTTGGGGGGTTTTATATTTCTTGACATTGGAGGTGATCGTCTCTTACTAGGTTGCTAGCTACCGCTGCAACCCGGATGAAAAATAATTAATAAAAAAAATTAAGTGCAAAAGGCGCTAGATCTAGAGATTTCCTTTAAAATGAGCCATTGAACAAATCTCTACGATGTTCCAGTGCCAAGCTATCTCTGGAAACAAAAGAAAGAAAAAAATATCCCGTTTGTGCAGAATAACGTGGTTAAAGTCAATTTTCTTGATTTTCAAGCCAATATATTTTCTTTGTTATTCAAGCCAAAGGGTGGTAAGTTTCCTTTATAGGGGTTTCGGACAAGGCGGTTCTAATGGTGTACTTTTTGTTTTGATTTGACTATTTTTCTAGGAGTTAGGGGTTTTTATATTTCTTAACATTGGACGTGATCGTCTCTTACTAGGTTGCTAGCTACCGCTGCAACCCGGACAGCAACCCGGACCAATTAACATTGGTTAGAGGTCGTTCTTTATTATAATTTTGATATTGTTTTTGGTTATTCTTTCTTTTTTTCCACTCGCGTGAGACTATATTTTTTCAAGGTTTAAAATTATTAAGTACACAAAATCCCATGTCGAGTATCTAAAACCTAGCATAAAACAAAACTAATTTTAAAATTTTCAGGTATTTATCTTGTTTGAATTACAAAATTAGTATTATTGGTTAGACACCATAAATATTTTTGCAGTTTACATAATAAGTTTAGCGATTCTGGACTGAAAACTAAAATAATTGCATTTATGAGACAATAATATGGAGATATGTACTTTACGGGTTACAAACCAAAAAAAGTTTGGTTCCAGGATACAATAATAAATTTGAACTGAGATGAAAAAAATTTTCTTCCAGGAGACAAAAAGCAAAACTAATTTTAGAATTTTCATGTATCTTCGAACATTTGAACCTTTTATAATTTATAATGATGTATAATATAAATACTGTAATCTTAAGTATAGTGAAGTTGCGTATGCAAGTTAGTATAGGGAAGAGTTCGTTCTTTATTATAATTTTATATTTCTTAACATTGGACGTGATCGTCTCTTACTAGGTTGCTAGCTACCGCTGCAACCCGGATTCAAAATTGAATTAGTTACTATGGCCTAGAGTTAGTTCTTTAAGGTATCGTACAAATTTATTTTATAATAATAATTATTTTTTTAATTACAAAAAGTTTCTAAATACAGCAATTTCCTTTAAAATGATCCATTACACAGCTCTTTATTATGACCGCGAACTGTTTGATTTAATACCTCAGTTACTATGGGCTACAGTTCGTTCCTTATAAAGTAATTAAAAAAAATTACTGCATTTTACGTAATAATGGATAATTATATAAAAAAAACCTAATTAACAAATACCATTTATGATGAACTATATTGGTCCTGAATGTAATGTTTGATTACAAACAGGAAAAAGCCCTAGGCTTTTTCTTAATTTGAAAGTAGTAAGAGACGTCCTGAATACAACCTACGATTACTACATCATTGATATATCTTTAGAAAGACTACTATTAACTAAACCCATCCTTCATATTAGTCTAATGGTATGGTTTGTAGTTCAATTGCAATAGGCTATAGTTCGTTCTTTACTATAAATATTATAGATCACTGTGAATATATGGAGGCATAATTGTTCTTTACTTAGTTTCAGCTTTAATTCGATGATCCAGACTTTATGTACTAACTACATCCAAAGATTATGACGTCATTGTTTAATATTGTATATAAAAAATTAAGTTTTTCGTACAAAAAATTAATTAAAAAAAAAAAATTAAGTACAAATAGCGCTAGATCTAGAGATTTCCTTTAAAATGAGTCATTGAACAACTCTCTACGATGTTCCAGTGCCAAGCTATCTGTGGAAAAGAAAGAAAAAAATATCCCGTTTGTGGAGAATAACGTGGTAAAAGTCAATTTTCTTGATTTTCAAGCCAATATATTTTCTTTGTTATTCAAGCCAAAGGGCGGTAAGTTTCCTTTATAGAGGATTCGGACAAGGCGGCTCTAATGGTGTACTTTTTGTTTTGATCTGACTCTTTTTTTAGGAGTTGGGGGTTTTATATTTCTTAACATTGGAGGTGATCGTCTCTTACTAGGTTGCTAGCTACCGCAGCAACCCGGATCACTCTATTCACGTCATAGCTCTAATATAAAACTATGATGACGTTCATTATTTATCTAGTAGGGTTTCAGACAAGGTATTTCTAATGATGTACTTTTGTTTTGATCTGACTCTATTTTTAGGAGTTTTGGGTTTTTATATTTCTTAGCATTGGACTGATCGTCTCTTACTAGGTTGCTAGCTACTGCTGCAACCCAAATTCACATATATATTTATTTATGAGAGGCAGCCTGGCCGAGTGGTCCAAGGCACTGGTGTTAGCCACCAGTCTCTTCAGAGGCGTGGGTTCAATTCTTACCGCTGGTATACGATTATGTTTGAAAGACTGCAGTGTGAAAAGACATCAAAATGCAGTTTTTGGTGGAAAAATTTATTCTCTTTTAGAAATAATTTATTTTAGTTACTAAATATTTTTAACCCAATTAATTTCCTTTAAAATGAGCTATTTAAAAGCCCTCTACGATGTTCCAGTGTAAAGCTATCTCTGTATAAAAAAAAAGAAAAAAAAAAGAAAAAAAAAATAAAAAAATATACCGGTTAGGCAGAATGTTGTAGTATATGCCACTTTTCTTGATTTTAAAGCCTATATATTTCCCTTGCTGTTCAAGCCAAGGGACAGAAATTTTACTATGCAGGGGTTTCGGACAAGGCGGTTCTAATGGTGTACTTTTTGTTTTGATCTGACTCTTTTTTTAAGAACTATGGGTTTTTATATTTCTTAACATTGGACGTGATCGTCTCTTACTAGGTTGCTAGCTACCGCTGCAACCCGGAAAAGAGTGATAAGTTTCCTTTATAGGGGTTTTGGACAAGGCGGTTCTAATGGTGTAATTTTTGTTTTGATCTGACTCTTTTCTTAGGAGTCAGGGGTTTTTAGATTTCTTAACATTGGACGTGATCGTCTCTTACTAGGTTGCTAGCTACCGCTGCAACCCGGATCCCTTGCTGTTCAAGCCAAGGGACAGAAAGTTTACTATGCAGGGGTTTCGGACAAGGCGTTTCTAATTGTGTACTTTTTGTTTTGATCTGACTCCTTTGTTAGGAACTATGGGTTTTTATATCTCTTAACTTTGGACGTGATCGTCTCTTACTAGGTTGCTAGCTACCACTGACACCCGGAAACACGAACTGATTGACAATACTGATGGTTAGAGTTCGGTCTTTAAGTTATCATATACTGTTAATATTCTTTCATATATGAACGTTTGTTGGTGTAGTGGTTATCACTTAACACTTTGAATTCTGCGATCCGAGTTCAAATCCCGGTGGAGGGTTATTATGAAATGTAGTATTTAGGTTTCTGCCGTAATTCTTTCTTTTCAAAATTAAATTAATTACTATCGCCTAGAGTTAGTTCTTTCCAATATCGTAAAAATATTTTTTATAATGATAATTAGTTTTTTTAATTACAAAAGGTTTCTATATACAGCAGTTTCCTTTAAAATGAGCCATTACACAGCTCTTTATTATGACCACGAACTGTTTGATTTAATGCTTAAGTTACTATGGGTTCAGTTCATTCCTTATTGTAATATGGGCTGGAAGTTTGTTCTTTACTGTAATTTCTTTAGGAACATAATTAAAATTTCTTAATGTAATAAAAATAATTTGTTTTAATTACAAAAGGTTTTTAACCCCATTAATTTCCTTTAAAATGAGCCATTGAACAACTCTCTACAATGTTCCAGTGCCATGCTATCTGTTGTATTACTAACCTATACTATAATTAGGTGGCGTATAAAATTTAGTATAGGCAAGATGCCGTTCTTTATTATAACTACTTTAAAAAGTATTTTATTTTTAAATACAAAAGTGACTAGATGTTGCAATTTCCTTTAAAATGAGCTATTATACAGCTCTCTATGATTTTCCAGTGCCCAGCTAGCTGATCAGAAAAAAAAAGCGGAAAGAAAAAAATATCCCGTTTGTGGAGAATAACGTGGTAAAAGTCAATTTTCTTGATTTTCAAGCCAATATATTTTCTTTGTTATTCAAGCCAAAGGGCGGTAAGTTTCCTTTATAGAGGATTCGGACAAGGCGGTTCTAATGGTGTACTTTTTGTTTTGATCTGACTCTGTTTTTAGGAGTTGGGGGGTTTTATATTTCTTGACATTGGAGGTGATCGTCTCTTACTAGGTTGCTAGCTACCGCTGCAACCCGGATTCGGTCCTTACTATAAAACAATCAAGTAGCTAACTAGCTCCAATGTATGCAAGGGTTTGTTATTCCAATGATTGTATTTTAATGTAACATTATTTATCTAGCAGGGTTTCAGACAAGGTAATTCTAATGATGTACTTTTATTTTGATCTGACTCTATTTTTAGGAGTTTTGGGTTTTTATATTTCTTAGCATGGGACTGATCGTCTCTTACTAGATTGCTAGCTACTGCTGCAACCCAAATTCACATATATATTTATTTATGAGAGGCAGCCTGGCCGAGTGGTCCAAGGCACTGGTGTTATCCACCAGTCTCTTTGCAGGCGTGGGTTCAAATCTTACCGCTGGTATACGATTATGTTTGAAAGACTGCAGTGTGAAAAGACATCAAAAATGAATTTGAATATACGAATTTTCTAAGAAGTACGCCTCTGTATATTCACTGTGTTGTCGAACATTTTCCATTGCATCTATAAACTGTTCCGCAGTTGCCAGTCCATACCTTGGAAGCTTTTCATTAAACTGACAACATTTCTTTTGAATATTGCTATGAAGCTTTGCCAAAGCATTTCTAGCCAACTTTTCAACAGCATCCGCTCTTTCAAAGAGAATTTTAATCTGTAATTTTGAATACTGTTCGTGATCCCGATAAAACATGCGTAAAATGTTTCTCAATTTACAAAGATCAGCCTGCATTTTTGCCATCTTCTTGTATTTCTGAATGTAATTTTTCCCTTTGTCCTTATGCGTTCTTCGGTACAACCTCGCAGAGAATTTAATTTTTTCATTATAGCTTTTGTCACCCCAGTATCTACCCATTATTCTGGTAGCAACTTTTTTCTTATGTTCGTTTCGATAATCTATATCGTTATCATACCGTTCCTTGCTCTTTTGTTTGGCTGTCTCATTTTTCCCTTCTCGATACCCCTGATCCGTAAGATACCTCCGTTTTCCTCTGTCATATTTCATTTTCTCAAATCCTGGATCACAAGACATCTTAGTAGCAATCCTTACGCGTTCTCGAGCTTTATTGCGTTCGGTGGCATTTTTATCTCTTTTAAATAAACTTTTCTGATATTTCAGGATGTTAGCTTTATTTTTTATGTAGTAAAGTTTTCTACTAGTTGAAATTTGGATTGCTCTATTTTGATATTTTTTTTGGTTATTCTTTCTTTTTTTCCACTCGCGTGAGACCATATTTTTTCAAGGTTTAGAATTATTAAGTACACAAAATCCCGTGTCGAGTATCTAAAACCTAGCATAAAACAAAACTAATTTTAAAATTTTCAGGTATTTATCTTGTTTGAATTACAAAATTATTATTATTGTTTAGACACCATAGATATTTTTGCAGTTTACAAAATAAGGTTAGCGATTCTGGACTGAAAACTAAAATAATTGCAATTATGAGACAATAATATGGAGATATGTACTTTACGGGTTACAAACCAAAAAAAGTTTGGTTCCAGGATACAATAATAAATTTGAGCTGAGATGAAAAAAAATTTTCTTCCAGGAGACAAAAAGCAAAACTAATTTTAGAATTTTCATGTATTTTTGTTGTTTATATTAAAAAATTACTATTACTGATTAGGCATCATAAATATTTTTGCAGTTTACATAATAATTTTAGCGATTAAGCCAAAAAAGAAAATTTTGGTTCCAGGAGTTTCGGTTACTATTGAGACAAGTAGCTATTATTACTATAGAGTTCATTACCATGAACTGTTTTATTGCTTCAAAATTCAAATATCTTTGACCAGACTGCAGTATGAAAATACATCAAAAATGCAATTTTTTTGACAAAATTGATTCTACTTTAAAAAGTATTTTATTTTTAATTACAAAAGTGACTAGATGTTGCAATTTCCTTTAAAATGAGCTATTATACAGCTCTCTATGATTTTCCAGTGCCCAGCTAGCTGAGGAGAAAAATCAAGCGGAAAGAAAAAAATATCCCGTTTGTGGAGAATAACGTGGTAAAAGTCTATTTTCTTGATTTTCAAGCCAATATATTTTCTTTGTTATTCAAGCCAAAGGGCGGTAAGTTTCCTTTATAGAGGATTCGGACAAGGCGGTTCTAATGGTGTACTTTTTGTTTTGATCTGACTCTTTTTTTAGGAGTTGGGGGTTTTATATTTCTTAACATTGGAGGTGATCGTCTCTTACTAGGCTGCTAGCTACCGCTGCAACCCGGATGGAAGCTTAGAACTTGCCCAAGATGTTAAATTCAGGGGCAAAAAAAATAAACTGAGACGTTCCCAAATGGAAGCTTTGGGCACTAATGGGTTAAATACAATACTTAACAGTCTAGGAAATTAGCAATAATAAGTAATTCCACTACATCTTGTTTTATAATTAGGTCATCCAATTCTTTCTTAAAGGAATTTATTGAGTCAAATCCATTCCGTTCATCCAAATTTTTAAGTTTGAACTCTAAATACCTAAGTGCAATATCCAAATATCCACCTCGAATGTTATCGAATTTCACTACATCAGTCCTACCATTTTGAACATCCAGCATATTTTTGAGTGTAATACTTCTGTAGGCGATCTTGCGTTGTATTTTGAACTCTTTTCCATCACAAGAAACAACCCTGGCGTACGACGTGATTGGATTTTCCTGGTGTTCTTCAGTTAAGTCTTCCGCTCTAAAACTGCTAGCATCAATTTCATTGACAAAAGTGTAAAATTCCTTAGAAAGTTGCTTTGCAAGCCAGTCTTGGTCGAACTCTTCCGCTTCTTTTTTATTTAAAAATTCGCAAATTATTTTCAAATAATATCCAGGAATGTTTTTCAATGTCACTTCATTCTTAAATCCATTTGGAGTTTCCAGCATATTTTTGAGTGTAACGGCCTTGTAAGCGATCTTCCGTTCTATCTGAAATTCTTTTTTGTCACTAGATATAAGCTTAACTGTATCTGAAGGGTTTTTTTCTCCTTGATGCTCCTTTGGTGCGCCCTGGCCTATAAGGCTGTTGACATTACTTTTGTTGGCACTTGTGTTTTCATTTAAAAAACTCATCACGATATTATAAGTCATTTGTTAATAGCCATAAAACCACGCGTCAAGTATCAAGAACCTATCAAAAATCAAAACTAATTTTCAAATTAACAAGTATTTCTCTATTTTTAATTACAAAATAAATATTATTGCTCAGACACCATAAATATTTTTGCAATTTACAGAATAACTTTACCGATCCATGAAATAAAATTATTTTACTTAAAATTTTCGGGAGTTACTCTAGTTTCAATTCACCAATCAGATTTTTTGTTAAAACTCTAAAGGAATTACTATATTTTATATAACTATATCTCCACGTTTTTGATTATTATTAAAAATACTATTTTGACCCTCATATGAAACACGAAGTTAGTACCATTTGCTATTACAGTGTTGTACAAAAATGAGTTTCATAAGCAGCACAATAGCGCTACCTAAGTAAAGAACGATGTTGGTACAATTTTTTTTTTTGGTTTTACACCAGGGCACTTGGTATCGAGGCAGTTGTCGTAGAAACTTCGAAAAGAGCTCATTCAATTGGAAATTTGGAAGGGCTTGTGTCCTTTTTTAAAAGCCGAAAGTGGTTGCAAGGCAACTAAAATCCCTTCCACGCCCACCATTTCCCCAAACACACCCAATTAAAATTTTGAGACTGCCATTTTGTTCAACATAGTTTAAAGATCTGGTAATTATGTCTTTCAGGAGCAAACTCTCCCCAGAGCCCTCAGGGCGAGAGTTGTAAGTTATGCCCTGGGGGCAAATGAGGTTTTTATAGAAAGCGTTGTCGTAGAAACTTCAGAAACGGCTCATTCGATTGGAGATTCAAAGGACTGCTGCCCTTTTCAATAGTCGGAAGTGATTGAAGACTAGCCCACCATTTCCCCAAACACATAGAATCAAAATTTTTAGATAACAATTTTGTTCAACGTAATTTAAGTTTCGGAAATTAGGTCTTTGAGGGTGACACCCCTCCCCCTACAACCCTCAGGGAAAGGTGTGTAAGTTATGCCCTGGGGGCATATAAGGTTTTATAGAAGTGTTGTCGTAGAAACTTCAGAAAGGGCTCATTAGATTGAAAATTGAAAGGGCTAGTGCCCTTTTTAGTAGTCGAAAATGATTGGAGGGCAACTAACCTCCCTCTCACGCCCAACATTTCTCCAAACACATCCAATCGAAATTTTGAGATAGCCCTTTTGTTCAACGTAGTTGAAAGTTCTGGAAATTATGTCTTTGAGAATTACGTCCCCCCACACCCCCAGGGCAAGGGTTGTAATTTATGCCCTGGGGGCATAAAAGGTTTTTATAGATAGCGTTGTCGTAGAAACTACAAAAAGTGGTCATTCGGTTGGAAATTGAAAGGGCTAATGCCCTTTGTAATAGTAGAAAGTAATTGGATGGTAATTAACTCCCCTTGTACGCCCACCATTTCCCCAAACACATCCAATGAAAATTTTGAGATAACCGTTTTTTTCAACGTAGTTGAAAGTTCTGGAAATTAAGTCTTTGAGGATGGCAATCTCCCACAGACATCAGGGTAAGGGTTGTTAGTTATGCCGTAGGGGCACACAAGGATTTTATAGAAAGTATTGTAGTAGAAACTTCAAAAAGGGCTCATTCGATTGGAAATTGAAAGGACTAGTGTCCTTTTTAATAGTCAAAAGTGATTGAAAGTCATCATTTCCCCTTATCACATCCAATCAAAATTTTGAGATAGCCATTTTGTTCAACGCAGTTTAAAGTTCTAGAAATTAGGTCTTTGAAGATGACAACCCCCACCTCACAAACCACAGGACAAGGGCTGCAAGCTATGTCCTGGGGGTATATAAGGTTTTCATAGAAAGTGTTGTCGTAGAAACTTAAAAAAGGTTCATTGGATTGGAAATCGAAAGGGCTAGTGCCCTTTTTAATAGTCGAAATTGACTAGAGGGCAACTAATCCTCCTCTTAAGCTCACCATCTCCCCGAACACATTCATTCATAATTTTGAGATAGCCATTTTGTTCAACGTAGTTGATAGGTCCGGAGATTATGTCTTTGAGGATAACCAACCCCCCAGATCCCTCAGTGCTAAGGTTGTAAGTTATGCCCTGGGGGCACATAAGGTTTTATAGAAAGGGTTGTCGTATAAACTTCAAAATTGGCTCATTCAACTTGGAATTAAGAGGGCTAGTGTGCTTATTGATAGTCAATAGCGATCGGAGTGCGAATGCCCCCCCACGCCGATCATTTCCCCAAACACTTCCAATCAACATTTTGATATAGCCATTTTGTATAACATTGTTGAAAGGTCTGGAAATTATGTCTTTTAGCATGACAACCCCCCCCACAGCCCTCAAGGCTAAGGTTGTAAATTATACCCTGGGGTATATAAGGTTTTTATAGAAAGCGTTGTTTGTAAAAACTTCAAAAATGACTCATTAGAATGGAAATTGAGAGGGTTATTTCCCTTGTTAGTAGTCGAAAGTAATCGGAGAAAAATCACCCCCCATCACCCACGCTAATCATTTCCCCAAACATTTCCGATCAACATTTTTATATGACTACTTTGTTCAACCTAATTGAAAGGTCTGGAAATTATCTCTTTGAGAATGACAACCCTCCCCCCTCCATAGCCCTCAGAACAAGGGTCGTAAGTTATGCCCTTGGAGCATATAAGGTTTTATAGAACATTTGTGTCGTAGAGCCTTCAACAAGGGCTCATTCGATTAGACTGACTAATTTGGACATATTGATTTGTGGTAGTTGTATGTTTGGTAGATTATTTGATTTTATTTTTGTTCATTTTTGGTTTAATGGAGTTCTTTACTTTTTTGAAAAACTGATTTTGTGGAAAAAGTTTTTTTAATTAATTTCACAAAAAATTGATTATATTTAATATGTGCAGCAGTTTGTTTTTACTAGGTTTCAGCTATATCCGACGACACTAGCATATGCCCCATTTATAATGAACGGTGTACAGTTTTTCGTAAGAAATTGGTGGCAATTTCCTTTAATAATTATTACTACCTGAGGAAAAGAAAGAAAAAAAGATCCAGTATATGCTGAATATCTACTTGAATGACACTATTTCTGATGAACTATATCGATTCTTTGTGTTATTTAAAAAAGTAAATCGTTGTAGGTGTTGCACCAGTTTTCGTTCTTTACTATAACATAGTAAAAACTACAATAGCCCATAACTCCTTAAAATAGTTAGATCAAAACAAAAAGTGCATCATTAGAGGGTATCGCACATGTATCGAGGGAATCCCTTAATAGGCCTAGGGATGGTTGTGTTCGATTCATAGGCGTCTTGCTTGATGAAAATCCCTCTTTCAAGCCTCATATTTAGCTCTTTAAAATGAAAGTTTCCAGAAGCCTCGGGATCCTTAAAAATTGAAACACATTTTTCAGGTTCAATACTTATACTCTTATTCTACAGCCTAGTTCAGCCTTATGTATCATATTGTTCTATTATTTGGATGTCAGCTTTCAACACTGAAGCCACTTTCAAAACTACATTATAAAGAAAGGACTCTTATACAGGATACTAATTGTTCCCTATTTAAACCCTTTCTTGACTTGAGATCTCTCTATTTTCTGTCGTGTATTTTTTATTAATTTTTGAGGTTACATGGCCAGCTTCCTCCTGCCCTATGTAATAATATTTTTTTATTTCCGAGCAATCGACCTATTTTTTCTGCACTTCTAATAATTTAAAAATACCTTATACTCTGTCAATACGGTCTGACTTAAACCCTCTGACAGGTTGTAATATGATTTGGAACACTCTCCCGGAGTTTGCGTGGGGCCGCCACTCGTTTGGTATCTTCAAAAAGTATTTTAGAGATTTTCTTGCAAGTGATTAATTTTTTTTCCCGGTTCTCCTATGAGTTGATGTCTCCGCATTGGTTCTGTTTTTTATTTGTGGGGGTAGATTCATGTATTACTCCCTTACCTAGCTTGGATTTTTTTTGTGTGAGAGGGGGTGTTGTTTGGTTTGGTGATGTGAATTTATTATTTTAAAATGTTTGATAAATGTATTTATGTAATTAATTTTTTAATTTTTGTTTCTTCCCTGTTGTTTTCTGGCCATAGAGCCTTACGCGGGAGAATATATTGAAGTATTTGTTATTTTTTTGTGTAATTTACCGTTGATTTTGGTATCCAGTGATATATTTCTTGTTTTGTCTTTTTCAGTAAATTCAATTCCATTGTCCCCATTATTTAGTTCTGATTCGCGGGTCCAAATTTATCTTCTCGGTACCACAATATGAGCAGTAATATATGCAAAGGTTTCGGGACAAGTTGCATAATGCGACCATACACTCTATATTATGGAATTCTAAAGTGACCAAACACATTATGGACCTATAATGCAAACAATATTTAGCAGACAGGTTTTTCTATGGGTCAATACCCCTAACTAAAGACCTTGGTATAACGTGTTCTAAAGTTTAATGGACTTTCTGTAAAAATACTGGTTTCAGCCGAAGGATCATGTTTTTTGTATAAGAACTAGATCAACAACTATTTCTAGATCAGTTTGAAAAAACAACCCGAATAGATTACCGTTCTTGATTAATTATTTGTATTCAAAATGGATAGCTTCGAGAGAATTTGGGTATGTTTTTTTTCTTTTATTCTTGTTTTATAATAAAAACGATAATTTTTTCATTATAGCTAGCTTTAACTATCTGCCGTATGGGGTTTCTGATTGACAGCCGACTATATATCTTTCACGAAATTCACACGCTTTGTGACAGCCGTTCAGGTATAAAGGCATTTTGGGTAGAATGTATCTTAAGTGGTTTGCAAAAATATCGCTTATTTGAGACTTAATATTGATTTATGAGCAATGAATATCGTATATGAAATATAGATAGGTTATGCTCCTCCTAGAACTAGTAAAATTTTTTCTTTTTATATGAGCTTGAGAAAATGGAATTTAACCCCATAAATTTCAAATTGTGTCTATCATTATTGAAAAAAGCCTTGGAATACTGATGTTTCTTTTTTACGAGTTCAAGCAGATTTGAAATTATGACGGAAATAATCTATCCCCATAAGTTTTAATTGTGTTTTCCTACTTGAAAAAGCATAAATTTTTTCTTTTATAGTGCATGATGAAAAGGAGATTACTAGCCCTATCTATAGAACTTAACTGGCGAAAAAAAATCTGAAAATTAATTTTTATTCATAGAGATTGATGGTCAAAGTCACCCCGAGCAAAAACGACCAAAGGTTGATTGCAGACCTAGCATGCATGACGTGGAACTAATTACAACAATGAACATGGCCAGAAGGAGTGTAATCACCTATGCACCGCCATCTCATAGCCAGGATATTTCTGAGGAGTTACCTACAATTCCTGTCGTAAGTGCTTTTATCAGATAGTTATGTATATTAGGCAATGGAGTTTTTAAGGGGGAGGGGTGAAAGAGGAGGGGTGGAGATGGTGCAAAAAAACCCTATTTCTATTCTACATAAATGAAAGTCATTAATTATCCCCTTTTTTATTCAAGTTTATAATGCATTTACAATTTCACAATGATATTAGACGAATAATATAACATCAAATGTAAGACAAAGTATCGGTTTGCAAAAATATCGCTTATTTGAAACTTAAAATTGATTTATGAACAATGCATGTATTTAAAAATGCAGATTATATTTAACGTGTTGGGGTGGGGTTTGATATTGAGGTGGGGTGGAGACGGTGCAAAAAACCCTATTTCTATTCTACATAAATGAAAATCATTAAATAACCCCCTTTTTATATTCAAGTTTATAATGCATTTACAATTTCGCAATGAGAATAGACGAATGCTATAACATAAAATGTAAGAAGAAGTATCGGTTTGCAAAAAATATCGCTTATTTGAGACTTAAATTAATTTATGAACAATGCGTATCTTTAAAAATGCAGAATATTCTTAAGATGTTGGGGTGGGGTTTAGTATTGAAGAAGAGTGGAGAGGGTGCGAAAAAACCCTATTTCTATTCTTCATAAATGAAAATCATTAATAACCCCTTTTTTATTCAAGTTTATAATGCATTTACAATTTTGCAATGAGATTAGACGAATGCTATAGCATAAAATGTAAGAAGAAGTATCGGTTTGCAAAATATACCGCTTATTTGAGACTTAAAAGTAATTTATGAACAATACGTGTTTGCGATATTCTGCATTTATGAAAAATGCAGAATATCTTTAACGTTTGGGGTGGGGTTTGAATTGAGGAGGAGGTGAGGATTATTAATATTCTGAACAAAAATCTGACGGAACTAATATACAAAATTGTGTTATCTTAATGCATATTGTATATGAAATATAGATAGGTTAGGGTCCTCCGTGGACTAGTATAATTCTTTCTTTTTATACGAACTTGAGCAAATGGAATTTAACCTCGTAAGTTTTAAATCGTGTCTTTCATAATTGAAAAAATATGCAACCCAATATACTAAGTCATAGTGTATTTGTAGAAAAAAAGAGGAGGGGTGGAGAGGGTGCAAAAGATCCTTTTTTATTTTACATAAATGACCATAGAGCTGAATAATAATTAATTTTTTTGACATTATAAAATCATGGATATTCCACATGGAGAATTAATCCTGTTTTTATAGATTAACATTGATGAACTATCGCCTTTACCACCAGCTCAAGGAACATTTATTGTCAATGAGGCTACACCGTTATTAGCACCTCTAGTGGATTTTCAGGATAGTGCAGTAGGTGATAATGATTTAGAATAGCAACGGGACTTCTTAAATAATTGTTTTGGGGATATAGCTGACTTGACTGGTGATGGAGCTATTGAATCGGGAGATTTTATGGCACCATCCACCCCCACTATTAAGGTTGACCAGAGTAGCAGTGATAGTGAAACACTAGCGTCATCAGTAAATACACTACCAGATTTTTTATTGTCTGACTCTGCCTTGCATCACACTAATGTCTACACCGCCACTTTCGGTGACCCATTTAATTCTTTAATATCAGGGGGTATAGTAACAGACCCCCTGGCTATTACTCATTCCTACGTTAAGACGATTTGAGCCCTTCTTGAACAACAGATACGGTTGTGGGGAGGGAGGGACAGTTTAAAAGTGTCAATAGCACTAAAAATATATTATTTAAATGAAAATGCGAGTGAACTTTATTCAATATATTTACATACAGAAATGGTAGCAAATCGCCCAAATTTGGCAAATTATGAGGAGTTTTTTGTTTAGATTGGGTCAACAGCCTCGGAACTAAATTGGACAATTATAATGAGGGGATAGTGGGTCGGTTGTTTTATTCATTGAAAATTTAAACGCTAATATTTGTAGATTCAAAAAAGATTTTCTTTTAAGAGGTGGTGGGGGGGAGGGTTCTATAGTTTTAAAATATCATTCAGATTTAGAGGGCTGTAGAGGTATACAAAGAATCTGTTTCGATGCGAGGCTACAGTGTGTTTCAAGCATGTATTTTTGATTGTGGCCTTTCGACCCCTGCGTGAAAATTCTTCTAAGAAAAAGTTGGACAAATCGGTAGCTAATGGGGAGGGTCAAAGTTTTCGAAATTAGTTTTAAATTGTGCAAATGGTCAATTTGCCGTTTGATTAAAATAAATAGATATTTTTGAGCGAGATCATATGCATTGAAAATTCGTAGTACGGTTCGGCAACGTTAAACATAATTTGAAAATTGTGAGCATTCAAACAAGATGTGTGTTATATTTTTATTGTAAGTTCCGTTTATCGCATCAATGAAGCATTAAGTATGGCTTCTTTACATGCCTCCCTCAGAGCCTGATTGAATTGGACATTTTAATCCAATTATGGATATTAGTAGGGTTTTGGGGCAGGGTAAAAATCAGGGTGTACGCTCTTATTGTCCAACATGCTTGTCCAGATTTTGCACTGATTTAAAGCTAAAGTATCACATGAACCACTGTAAACGTCATGGATATCAGGCTTTGGAAACGCTTAGTAGAGATACAGCAATCTTGCGTTTTAAGAATTTCCAAAACTCGGTTCTACAGAGCAACGAGATCGCTTTGGAATGCGAGGCCAAACTCACAGACATGTACGACTCGTCAAATCCAAATCGTGTTAAATACATGAAACCATAGGGGTTTTTACGCTCACGCGCAAAAAGACTCTAGTAATACCATGCAAGTGTTGGATGTAGTTGATTCGTTGGGTGGGGAAGACTGTATGTGCACAGCATTGACCAGTCGGATTAAAACAGTGATTGGCACAATTTCACGCCTACGCTATGCACACTATCCTATGGTTCTATCACCAGATGACAGATTGGTCATTAAAAGTCGTAAAATATGTTGGGTTTGTAAGGGAGAATTTGATGATGGTATTGGGGGGAGGGGAAAGGTGATCGATCATGATCATTTATTGCAGGAAAATTCATCGGGAGGGAGTAAATTTGGAGGGGTTGCACATCAATCGTGCAATATAAACGTTAGTTAACAATATTTCGTACCGGTTTTTATATAATTTTAATTACGATTTAAATTCTATTTTACCGGCGTTGGCCGACATTGCCAAGGGGGAAGTTGCATATAACGCATGGATAGATCGTTGCGTTCCCTATAATACAATACCCAAATCACCAGATAAGCTGCTGCTGCTAGAGTTCCGGTGGAAAACAGTAGACAAAAGTAATACCTGCCTGAACAAAACCCGTTTTTTAGAATCTTTCGGTTTTTCCTCCGAGTCTGTTAGCCAATTGATTCAGGTACAGAAAAACGACAATTTTAATAGTTTCCCCTTCCTTAAACTGCTCTTCTCAGATGATGAAATGTATGACTTATTAACGTGTAAGGGTATATTTGCACATGATTACTACAACTCCACCTCGAGGCTAGATGAGGTATCATTACCTCCCATCGAAGCATTTTACAATTCCCTTAAGGACAGTCAATGCACCACTGGCCACTATGAATTTGCCAAAAGGGTTTTGGCAAAAGGAGAATGTAAAAATGGGGGGGGGGATTAGTGTAAACTGTACATGGCTAGTGATGTATTGATTCTTCTGGACCTTGTGTGCAAAAACACGGATAAAATCTATGGGGAATTGGGGTTGGATTTAAGGTATTATTTTTCCACTCCTGATCTGGTGATGGACCTGAGTCTTAAAATCAGCAAAGAAGAAATAGGTCTGATCACCGACATGGATTAGCATCTATTTGTAGAGAGATCAATGAGGGGAGGGTATGTTTTTCACGGGGACCGTATCATGAAAACTAATCTGACCGGACAGCACACCAATGAAAAATCAGATGCAGTTTTTTGGATATGAATTCCCTTTATCCGTCGGCGATGTCTCACTACTGTTTGCCGAGTGGCAATTACATATGGCTTAACAATCCATGTACTTCAAACTTCCCCAATATTGCTACCGTTGAGGAAAATTGGGCGCAAGGATGGCTTTTTGAAACTGACGGTAAAATACCCATGGAAATCCATGTCTCGGTAAAAGACTTTGTTTTCCCACGCATAAATAGACCGGTGGGTAAGGACTTTCTGAGTTCCTACAATTTCATCTTTAGTAGAGGATGTGAATATGCACTGGGTACCTTCAAAGCAAGAACTTATTGCTGACCTTTACCCGAATATCTTTGTTCATCACGTGCTGTCGAGGTGGATGGTTTCTAATGGTTTCAAATCCACAAATATACATAGTTCCCTTCAATTGATAAAAAGCCTTATCTGAAAACGTTTATTGACGCCTTTGTCAGTAAACGTTCATAAGCGAAAACGAAGGTTGAAAAAGAAAACTATAAACTCGTTTTGAACTCAGCCTTTGGTAATATGTGCAGAAGCGTACGAAACAGAAGTCGCTGTGACAGTGTAACCAATCCCAAAGATTTTGTTTGACTAATCGCCGACCACAACTTCACTTCTTTCACAGTCATAGATACTAATATGGAGCTCCTACATCGCAAGAAAAGAAATATTATTTTAAATACAAATATTGTAGGCGGGAGTGCAATAATGGAAATCTAAAAAAAAACTCATGTTGTCATTTTATTACAATATATGCAGGGTACAATGGCCGACTGAGGGACAAGTTCAAGTGTATTATGGAGACACTGTTTCACTCCTGTTAAAAGTGAAAACTGAAAATTTGTTGAATGATTTGGAAAATGAAGAGTATATTAGCTCTCGGATGGACTATACCAACTGGAATAAACCCTCTATCCAGAGCTAGTAAAACGCCAGGCCCCAAATCAATTGTTAATGCTAAAATCTGAAACGGGAAGCGATCTGATATCAAGTGATATGTTTCCTGGGCCGAATGTATACTGTGTTGAAACGCACAACGAGGATATAAAACATGTTTGCAAGGGGGTACCTACACACTTTGTAAAAAATAATTTCAGTATGAGTGTTTATAGAAACTGTGTGGAACGTAATTTAGTTCCAAGAGCGTAAGTCATGGCAATTTGCTCTTTACAATTTTAAGACTACACAGTTAGAGTTGAGAAAAACGTCATGTCGCCATATCAGACAAAGTTTATGTACTTGAGGATGGTGTGAAGGTACTTCAACACGGACACTACATGATTTCAGATCGAGTTGAATGCATAGAGTACAGAAAACAACTCAGTCTGGATAAATTAATTTCTTCGTGGTCCATCAATGTCAGGCAAAACTCTTGTGTCTGGACATTCTTAACTAAAAAAATAATAATTGTGATAAAATGTTTATGGAAAAGGCGAAAAAAAATCTAATACTTCTACAGTATTTGGTAGGAGTCATACGATAGAATATAAGCTATTAATACATCGGTACCGGTACAATTAACACAGGGACTTGATGTTTTAGACATTTTTGAACCAAAATCTTGGCTGATTATTGATAATTTAGCTGAATCCGTTGAACAATAGTCCTAAAAAATACTACAATTGTTTACGATTCGCTCACATCATGAAAAGATTTCCATTACTCTAGTTTTACACAATATCTTTCATCAGAGAAAATGTAGGCGAACACTTGCTTTGAACTGTACCTACTGTATCATTTACTGAGGTGTTCGTGATTCAAGCTCACTAATAACTCTCGATAAACAAATATGTCCCGGCACTCCTAAATTTATACTCTCAGCGTACAATCAGGCAATTAATAAACCCTACGGCTACATTTTAATGTATCTTAATGAAAATACACCCGAGGATTTACATGTAGTCACAGATATTTTTGACAATAAAATTACAGTATATCTTCCCATGAACAGTAAAAAAGGCTATTAGTTGCCATCGTGATACTAAAGAAACTACATGAAAATAGTCATTTATTTTCCGTTCTAAGCACTTGAAAACCCCCACTCAGGAAAGCCATACTCAAACATGGTATTGACAATGATTTCATTGATACAGTATCTGAACTTTGTTTAAATTTAGCCGAGGGCAATGTTCAACTGCCAGAAGTAGTTAAGAAACAGACAAAGCAACATCCTTCCATGGTACGTGCCTTGGCCTGTAAAAAGAAAGAAAAACATTTTAAAAAGAATCTTCTTCTTCAAGCGGGTGGTAGCTTTTTTACACTTTTACTGCCAATAATTGAAGGACTTATAAACAGTTTTCTCTAGATGGCTAAATCCTATAAATTAACTAAAATAGAATGGGTCCTCACCTAAATAAAGGACCTTTAGGACAGTCCAAGTAAATTCATTAACACTAAGAATATTTGCAATGATAAAAAACTACTTTTACTTCAAGTTTAGCTTCTCCGAGTGGAAAAATATAAGCCTTATCGAGCGAGACCAGTCAATGTGATTGTCATTGACCACAAAAAAGAAACATATCTTCAAGATTCTTCTGCTGCTGGAACAAAATTAAAGAAGGAGGAGGAGGGGCATATCTCATCTAAAGTGGTCAAGATCACATTCAAGTTTATAGCAATGGGAAACAAATTATAATTCAGGGAAAGAGTTATAATCTACTTGATTTAATCTATGACATGGTTACAAATCGTAAAGGGCTTTTATCATTTGAAAATCATCTAGACAACTTTCTAAATACATAAACTTCCCCAAAAGTCTTATTAAAAATAGGCAAATTCTAAAAAATTAAATGAATATAGTCCATTGTCATCATCATCATCAACATTAAAACAAGAAGAAGAAGAAACTGGTGAAGATTTAAATCAATCTTGGAAAATACTAGCACATCTAGTAGAAACATTGATTTGACGATGAGGAGCACATCGCTGATAGGTAGACAAAAGCGAAGACGTTTTGATATCAACTCAACGTCATCATCATCACCCACTAGTATGCAAAAGGGTAGAGGAGGTTACACTACGTGTTTACGTTCAAAATGGTTGAAGGTCTGAAACATGTTTATGAAAAAATTGGTGAAGTGGAAAATTTAAGCTCCCCCACACGCTTTCCAAAGTCACTGGTGTTGACAGTAAAAGTGCACCAGACTATCTACACAATTAAACAATTTCTAATCCGCGTAAATATCACAGGCTTCGTGGTAATTCATATCGAACAAATAAAGCCTTTTCTCCGCTGCACATGATGCAAGCAGATCTCTGAAACCTAGATGAGATAAAAAAGCGTCAGAATACACCGTACAAGTAAAATCTACTTGAAATAAGTGTTTTTAGTCTCTAAGCGTACGCCATTCCATTGCGCACAAAGAGAGGTGTTGAAGCTGATCAAGCTATAGAAAGTATTCTCGAACAAGATTCATATAAATTAAATTCAAACTGATCGGGGTAGTGAATTTGTTAATCCACATGTCGGAAAAATATTAAAGAAATATAAAACAATGCTCTGTCATAGTCATAGTCCTATAAAGGCTGCATTGACCGAACTATTTATAAGAACTATTCGACTTCTAATTTCGTAATATTGTACATTGAAAAATACACCTGCTTTTATTCATAATTTAGATAAAATCATGTTGATTTATAATGAACGACCCCATCGATCATTGTCCAACTCAACCCCAACGGAATTTCATCATGCTGATCATAATACATTTGATACTTTACTTGAGCAGTATTTCAATGAAATGATTGCGAAGAAAAAATTCAATGTCGGTGGTACTGTTCGAATTAATAGAACAACTAATGTTTTTAACAAGTGTAACTACTTGTGGTCCACTAAACTTTTTAAAGTGGCAAAACTGCTAGACACCAAGCCCATAACTTATAGTCTACGACACACCAAAGATGAAGAGATTCTTGCCGGATTTTATGACTATCAACTACAAAAAGTTAGAAACACTAGTTACATTTATTAAATAGAAATGATATTAAAGAGCCGTCCTCACAGGTTCAAGAAAAAGTTACTTGTTCGTTGGCTAGGATACAACTCTGATTTTGATTCTCAGATAAGTGTTGAAGACATTAACAATGCTAAATGATTTTTATGTAACATTTATGTCCAACGTCTCCAACCCTCTCTACAATGATTTGAATAAAATAAGTGACTTTTTGACGAAACTCTCTCTCACCATCAAATTCAAGGGAAAAGTATGAAGTGGCTCTTGTCGATTGTATTTCCAAAAATACATATGATATCCTGAGAAAGGATCGTGTGTATGACATAAAAGTTATACCACTTGATTGGTCACTCTTTTTCGAGTATGAATGGGTTGAAACACTTAAATCTAGTGAATAACCACATGTCACATTTAAATATAAATAATATGGTACTATGACTGATTTGTGTCGTACAATCAATAGAAACGTCTCATATCGTAGGAATGGTACATTCCATTTTAATTATTCAATGGAACACAATAGGATTTACATTAGCTCACCTGTTGACACTGACATAATTCATCTCAATGATAATCTGAGAGATGTTCTTGGCTTTAAACAGAATATTATCAGTGGTAAAAACGCTGGAACTGTTAGCGGGATGAATCATGTTATTTTTGCTGATTACCTGGTTTTGCCTCGAACTCTTGTATATTTCTTTATGCTTCCTTTGTGGAAACATCGAGAGTTGGTAATTCGAATGTCCCCCCGTACGTTAGCTTGAACGAAAAACAACCCATGAACATGTTCCTCGTTATAATATAAAGCATCTTCAGTATGTTCCTGTAAACACTTCATATTTGGAACTCTATCAGTTAACACTAAGAAGTGAATTAGGGGATCATCTAGTAATAAAAAAAAATCTAGTTGTGATTACATGTAATTTTCGTCCCATCATCACTCTCTAAGACGAAAAATAGAAAAATTCCTTTTGTCTGTCCAGACATTAACTGTTCTGTACGTGCTTGACTCCTCGTCAACTAGGTCATGGATTGGACTTTTCAAAGGGGCTTACTACAATGATTGGCAATGGTCTTGGTAGTTGGTTAAAAATTTCAACGAGAGTGCTAAAGAAAATATTAGATCTTTAGCAAGAGCCGTTGGCGAACAATGAAAATTTCATAAAAATGGGAGGGAATTAAAATGATTCTTGGTTATCATTCACTCATCAGTCTCTACCCAGGTGGGAAGTGAAAGACAAGAACAACGACTTGAAGGATTAAAAGGTAGAAAACCAGTAAGCTGAAGAAGAATAAAAAGATTCCTAGATCAAAGAAGGATTTCTTCTCTTACGATGACCTATCTCCCCCACAAAGAGTCGCATCCATTCATCAGCTCCTCATTGCATCTATTCAATGCTGAAAATGCTGATGGCAGTGTCAACTATGGCTACTATGAACAATTTCATCCCCAACAACCCCTCTCGGAAAATATACACTTTCAGATATTTTCCAATGAAGATTATTTCATTGATTTATCATCAACATTTATTAATTTAAATGTTGCGGCGAAAAAAAGTAAGACAATACAATTCCCAGTGCTGCCGATGGTCTGTCCCATCAATATTGTATCCTACACAACTTGTTCAAACAAATTAATGTATTCATTAATGGAGCACTGGTGAGCACTAGGCAATAATTTATCCAACTATGAAAGATACATACAACTTATATTGATGAACCAAATGGTATTCAAGGAGTTAAGATGGCAGGAACTGGGTTATAAATATACATCAGGTGTTGATACTGGTAGTGAGATAACTTCTGTGGTGTCATAGGAGTACCGTCTTGTAGAGAAATTAAACTATGAAATATTCAATATATCCCGATGATTACCCCCCAATGTAAAGGTTGAAAAAAGTTACAACTAGCTCCATCAAATTTCATTTTGAGAAAAACACTTGCTGCAGCACCTGATGCAAATGTCATTATCACTTCAGCAATTCTTTTTGTTCGAAAACAACAGGTTATGAGCTCTGTTGCATTGGAAGTGGAAACGCTGAGAGCCAATGGTAACAATATTAAACTTCTTGTCCCTCATACGATCACCAAGCAACGTCACATTGCCATTTGGATCGCGCAGCTATACTGAATCATCGTTTATCAGTGGAGAAATCCCATCTAAACTCGCTTTCGCCTTTGTGAAAAGTGCTAGTGCCGTTGGATCCTGGACTGCATCCCCTCATGATTTTTTTTTGGTCTATCTATCCTTGTGTGCAAAGTGAATGGAATTCCTCTGTACACTCTATCATTTGATAAAAAATCCTACAGAACTCTGTGTGAGTTGACCATGCAACCCCTAGATCATTACTCACAACTATTTGAAAACAGAATAACCGATTCAATGTTTTCAAAAATCTTGGTGTAATTGTTTTGGACTTGTCCAAAACAATTTTCCAAACGGGGAATGTACGTTTAGAGTGCACATTTGCCGTTGCTTTGACTGAAAGTATCACGTTAATATCACTGAGTCAATTTGAAACCTATTGGAAAATCACACCCGACGGCAGTTTTCTACTAGACCTTGCACCATGAACACAAACCAAATAATGCGCGTATTAAATATGGATTTATACATGTCCCAATATAAGTCCCATTGTATGCCATCGGACTTCATTGAAAAAATTCCAAGCTTTAAGAATACCCTAATTATTGCTAATAGCAGTCCATTGAGTTTGGAGACAGGTCATTGGGTATGCATCTTTCAAACAGCGAAGAATATCAAATTTTTTATCCTCTTGGCCTATCATATAAATTCTACACTCCACATATCAACAACTTTATTGAGAGGAGTTGGAAAACTATTATTCAAAATCTGAGGAGAGTGCAGGATTTAACGACTAAGACATGCGGCTTTCAGGCACTGCTCTTTTTCATGTTCAGGTCTCATGGCAATACCTACAAGCAGTTTTCAACATTTTAGTAGGTTTCAATTGTTTGAACGACTTCCTAGTGAAAAATGTGCTTTCAAGGGTGTCTAATATTGATTTTAGTGCCCTACGAATAAAATGTTCTAAAATGTATGAAAATTGTTTATTAATAAAAAATAATGTATATTATTCTAAGTCTTTAGATTTTTAAAAGTCGTTAAAAACGACTTTTCTACTCTTTAGATTTCTTCTGCTGCTACGTATAGGTATTTGTCGAGAACAACTAATGCGGGTACATCATCTGAATTCAGTGTATACTAATCCCGATGTGCTGCAATGTCAGGGTCACATTTTCTACAGTATAATGTAACTTAACTCTTATCATATCTCTTTGTACAGTCAATGATACTATTTTCATTCATTTTGTAAAATTTGCGTGTTTCAATTTCTTTATTTGAAGCAATGTCACATGCAGTGTTTTCGAAGGGAGAGTCACTTTTTCTAACAGTTATATACAACTCAGTATGTTTATAATCACAGCAGCCATTGTCTTCACAGAGATGACGAAGAAACAAAATTCTTTTGTTATTCCATTAGTTGAATCGTAAACCTGGTTCCTCCTCCCAAAACAATTTAAAGCCACAACGATACCAGTCTTTTAGCAATAAACTAAAATCACGTTTAGGATTCTTTCCAATCATACTCAGATATGTATTCTCCCACTGATCACATTTATCATAGAGACAATTAGAGCATAGTTGTCCTCTAGGGTGAGAGTCACATATCTTTTCAAGACAGGAATTACAACCTTTAATTTGTACGGCATATCCTCTATGCAATTTACACGGGTTGTATAATCTGCACTTTTCATCATACTCATCAATAACTGTACAAATCTCACATGATGACCAGCTGCCCAGTTTATGCATGCATAGTGTACATTTATAGAACATTTTTTCATGTGTTGGCACTATCACCGCAAAAATGAAACTGAGCAAAGATCAAAAAAGTGAGTGGGAGAGGAGAGAGAGGAGTAAATTCTCCTTGAAAAACATCTTTCTCATGAAAAAAAATGATAGTCTTAGATTTCTAAGCTACTGTGTTCAAAAGCAAATCCACAATATCGTTGTGTCTTGTCGTGATTAATATGTCAATAAATTGTGTAAATGCCTTTGGGCCATGACATAAAAGCTTCATGCAATAGTCTAATGATGGAGTATCAATTTTCATTATATCGACAAGTATTCTCTGAGAAAATATCTTCCTTTGAAGAGATAACTCCAGAAAATCATCATCTAGAATCAAACTTTTGCCAAAAACAAAATATTCCCTTTAATTTTTTCTTTCTCAAATCTATCCATTTTTAGAGTCCTAACACTCTCACAGCCAACTTCAGACTAACCAAGATTCTTTTTCCACTTTGAAAATATACGCTAACCTACTATAGAAAAAATATCTTCGATTTAGAAACAATTTTATCAAATATAATTACAAACAATATTAATCCCTGATTCAATTTATTCCCTTCGACGTATCTCATTAGTGTATCTACAGCAGCTTGAAAGGTATTTATATGCACTATATTTAGTTTCACTATAAAGCATATGTGCTTCTCCATTTATACGTTTCCCAATAATAGTAAATATCTGGTATATCTATAATCCCATTGAAGTATTTTTTGACATCCTAATATAAATTCCACTGTCTGATTCGGTACTCGCACTTTTGTATCATTCCTACTACCTGCTCCACCATTAAGCTCCAATAGCGTGAATATACCACTCATTTGCTGTGCTAATATCCTGCGAAATAATACAGTATAAAAAATAAACTCTTCTCTCTCTGAATTCAGTTCTTTTACTAATATGACCTACAATGAAAATTTCTCCTTATATTAAATCCGATTACTATAGCTATGATAATCGAGTTACCATATATGGAGTACCCTCTGTATTCGTTCGCTCTGATTGGTTCAGAAAATGGGTGCTGCCTCAAAAACCTGTCTGACAAGTCATATCCCTTCTCTGCTACTAGATGCACGTCTGTGGTAAGTCTTGTCCCCTTGAAACTGCACACATATTCATGCCCCAGGCCTTGTCCCTTCTGCGCCTTCATATAGGTTACTACTAACATGCAATAATACGAGGGGCATTCCAAAAATACGTGAAACTTTTGTCAACAAAGTAATTCTAGCCGTTTTCTGTGATTGTGAAGGAGTTGTACTTCTGAACTTTTTAGAAGGTCGAAGTGACTTTCTAAAAGGATTTCCCCAAAAATAGTCTAAGAGGATGGAAGCATTACCTGGATAATTGATTTGACGTTGAGGGAGGCTATGTTCCGCTGTAGTAAAGAATTTGTAAATACATTGTATGGTGAAAAATCCATTTTAATAGAAAAATCAATAAACAATTACAAAATTCTCCTCATTTTGGAAGACTTGAAGCCTAACGCTCTACTCACTGAATCAGGGCTATGTTAATGTAATTTAATATATTGGTGTTTGTAAGACCATAATTATGTAACTTACTAAGGGTGCTTGGAGGGAGAATATACAGGAGATGTTTACAGGAGGTGTACATGGATTATTACGATAATACCGTTTTATACTTGCAAGCTTTTCACTTAAGAGATAGCACGAAAAGTATTCTTTTTAGCGCTATATCGCACTTAAAAATTGTAGAATTGATAAAAAGTACTTAGATATGAGTGATAGCTTTTAAATGGACCATTAAACATCTATCCAAAAAGCTCTGGCAGCCCACTAGCCTCAGATTTTTCACTTGATAAATGGCACCAAAACTGGCGTTTTTAGTACCATTTGGAACTTGCAGATGGTGAAATTTATAGGAAGAACGTAGATAAAAACATTAGCTTTTATAAGAGCTTTTAAACATCTGTCTACGATACTCTGGTAGCCCGTTATCCCCACCGCTTGAGAAATGGCACAAACAGTTAATTTTTAGTGCCATATGGCACTTGCAGATATTGTAATTTGTAAAAAGAACGTAGATATGATAATTAGTTTTTGAAAGCTTAAACACCTCTCTATGATGCTCTGGTAACACGCTAGCCCTAAAAAAAGCGAGACAGATCAGTGCTACCCATTCAAAAAAGTGATTTTTCCTGTTGTTCTAGGTATAGGACTGTAATTTCCGTCTTCAAGGTTTTCAAAATCACCATAATTTTTTTTTTTTAGCAATAAACTTTTACTTTTAAGATGAACTAAAATAATAGTTACATTTCTGAAAGAGAGTCAAATGGCGATTTTTTTCACTGTACATTTTTTAAAACACATTTTTAACTTTTTGGTTACTATGAGCTGTGGTTCACTTTGTACTATATTGCAGCTACTGCTGTAGCCATGATAACCCATTTTGCCTGGTAAGTCATCTACTATTTACAAAGGTAGTATAGCTATGACTTGTGATAAAAAGGAACACTAAACCTAAACAAGATGGATAAGTGTTCTATGTCACTTTCTTTTTCATCGACAGAGACAGTTGAAACAAACAAACTGGAAAAAATAGAACGTGATCGTTGCGGGCCTGGCTCCCAGAATGATACATTTAAAAGAACAGATAATTTTTATTCTATAGCTTAAACTCAAACAAAAGTACAGTCAAACTAAGGCCTAACATAAAACAAATTGTAATAGTTTTAATTTTGGTACCGTTCAAACTGGAAAGAATTCTCCGCGACATATAAGAAATCGGTCAAAATCAGGCGACGCAAAATTGACTGGTTTTCGTCTTTTTCTTCTAAAATGGTGACTTTTCAAAAACAACTGAATTTTTAAGTATGAAAAGTCACTAATACGTAAATCTAGTACGTTGATCACGAATATGCAACTTGTTTTTATTTTGAACGCTCATGTTGAGAATCAAGCGTCGATAAAGGTATAAGAGCAATATTACGCAAAGTTGAATTCATGCAGGAAAAAATTAGACTGCTAATGCAGAAAAGAAGTCGTGTCCATGTCATTTTTCCCGACTTTCCCGATCTTCTTCCCAACTTCCACTGCTTTGTCGGCGCTCACGCTTTCTGCAGCAGTCATGCCAGTAGCAAGGCTTTGAAGCGATAGCGGATCACCCTCGAAAAGAGACGACTGCTCGACAAAGTCAATAACTATGTGTGTGTCTTTGCGGTCACTCGGCTGCCTTTATTTAACAGACTCTTTGTGTTGGTCGCTTGTGTGATGCGAAACATCCATCAGTCCTTGCATCAGAAGATTAACGTGAGCACAGGCTGGACGTCCGATTACCCACTGAAGTCTCTGCACTTCCGTCATTCCTTCACCTCTAGTCAATCTGGTTGCCGTTTTCAGACTTATCATCAGTTCTTGTTCTATGACCAAATCTGTAGATAAACCGGCCCGAAATCTTTCCAATCTTCTCACAACTGGCAATCTATTTCGAAAAACTAGAAAAGTGTTGGTTGTATGTTTAAGTCTGTTCATCTGCTGTAGGTACAACCTCGCCGACTTTGTGTAGTTGTTGTGACCTGCTGCTGCAAGGTAAGGAGCATGTCATAAACTGTTTACAAATGATGCAAACACCAATGTTCAAGGTACCAGATAAAAAATTGACCTACCTAAAAAAGTTTTTGCACTCTAACTGTCGAAAGGATCAATAAACCAAACTGGGAATTCTTCCTTGAGACATGAAGGCTAGATGGAACTCTTACTAATTTTTGTAGAGTTTTTCAGAGATTGGTACATGAATAATTGAGAGTGTCCGGTTCAACCCATGACTAGTGCAACCTCGACATCTCCTATGTAAAACTGGGTCTCACGTGCATTAAAAGCTCATCGCTTCAGAGTATGAATAACACCAATCTCTTCAGATGCTTTTGACAGCTTTACAAGACATTCTTGTCATACCGTACGTACAATTATAAAGTTGTGGTTATATCTCAATCATTCTAGTAGAGATGCAGTATTTATTGACAATAAAATGTATCCTTACTTTTGATGGGTCATAGAAAGACATACCCATCACGTCCTTACATTATTTAGCTATGCTCTGATTTCAGCTTGGCAACCCCTACCTTGGATCTTTAATGTAAATAAAAATTGAGCTAGAAGCCAAAATTGATCAGTAAGCGTACTGCTTACACGTTCTTTCAAACTCGAATACCACCAAAATATATCAGCCTGTTCTTGCGAATCACCGCATCTACTGAATAATCAAGCAGTTCGTGGTAACAAACTTGTAAGTAAGGAGCGACCCGGCTCAATAGTAACCGAAAACCCCAAAAAACGGAGTTTTGATGCCAATAGATTCATGAAAAGAATCAGATTTGTATGCTGATTTCAAATATATAAGTTTCAACAAGTTTAATCTTACCCATCAAAAGTTATACGCCTGAGAAAATTTGCCTTATTTACGAAAAAGGGGGGAAACAACCCCTAAAAGTCATAGAACTTTAATGAAAATCACACCATCTGATTCAGCGTATCAGAGGACGCTACTATAGAAGTTTCAAGCTCATATCGGCAAAAATGTAGAATTTTGTTTTTTTTGCCAGAAGAAAGATCACGGATGCGTGTTTATTTGTTTGTCTTTTTTTCCCCAGAGGTGATCGTATCGATCCAGTAATCTTAGAATATCGTGAGAGGGCTCATTTAAACGGAAATTAAAAGTTTTAGTTCTCTTTTCAAGTAACCAAAAAATTGGAGGGCATTTTGGCCCCCTCCCACGCTCATTTTTCTCCAGAAGTTACCCAATATGAATTTTGAGATAGCCATTTTGTTCAGCAACTTTGCCCATTATTTACATATACTATTGGTTGATTCAGGAGGGATTTTTTCTTTGGTGGGGGGGGGGGGTGGAGGATGGAGTTACGGGGGAGGATCTTTCCATGGAGGATGTTTCCTTAGGGGAAGGGATATTTCTATGAAGGGAGCGCCAGATTTCCCAGCATTGTTTAAAAAACGATCAGAAATTAAATAAAAAAAAACAAGTTGTTTTCAACTGAAAGTAAGGAGCAACATTAAAAGTTAAAACGAACAGAAATTATTACGTATATGAAAGGTTCTCCCCCTAGTCAATACCTCGCTCTTTACGCTAAAGTTTCTTTTAGTACTTCCAAAAGAGCTATCTATTCTAATTAACCGGCATTTGTGAATCAGGGGTTTGTGATTCGAACAAAATTCGAGCTTTAGCGTAAAGAGTGAGGTATTGACTAGGGGAGCGAACTCCCTAATATATGTAATAAAAATATACGAAAATAGAATTTCGTTACGTAAGTTAATTCGTAAGCTACCTCAGAACAAAATTTCGAGAAAGCCATTTAGTCAAACACAGCAAATTAATATGCAAATTTTGTTTTGATTATTCATGTACGGTGAGCCAAAATCAAACCTGTATTAATTCAAAAACGTTCAGTAATTAAATTAAAAAAACAAACTTTTTTAACTGAAAGTAAGGAGCGACATTAAAACTTAAAACGGACAGAAAGTATTCCGTATATGAAAGGGGCGGTTCCCTCCTCAACGCCTCGCTCTTTACGCTAAAGTTTTTTATTGCTTTAAAAAATAAAGTTGTGAGACAGAGTCAAACTTTAGCGTATGGAGCGAGGCATTGAGGAGGGGACCTTTCATATACGGAATAATTTCTGTTCGTTTTAAGTTTTTATGTCGTTCCTTACTTTCAGTTAAAAAAAAGCTTGTTTTTTATTTAATTTCTCATCAAGAGCGTTGAAGATCATTGCAGATGCAGGACAATTTTGAGATGTGTGCAAAACAATTTATTTGATTGGGTGCATCCTCAGGGATGACCTATGTACCAGATTTCCCTGTCACCAAATTTTTAAAAGCACAAGTTCATTTTTTTTTAAGTCGATATCTTAGAAGAAAAGACAAAAAAAAACTCAATTTCACCTCGATCGATTTGGGCCGTTTTTTTATATATTGTAGGCATTTTTTTCCCCGGTTCGAATGATACCAAAATCATAGCTATTGCAATTTGTTTGAGGAAACCCCTAAAATTAATTTAGATTGACTGTACTACAAAGTCTCAAAACCATTTCCGATCGGGGGTTTGAATTTATTAAATCGGTATTAAAACCCAACGACGACAGATTTGTAACCAAGAGATGACGCAAATTCCACCATTTTTTCAAAGTACTATGGGTCTTGGCAAAATCTTTCAGTAACAGAATTGATTTTCAATCAAAGGCATCGCTATAGCATTGCCTATAGTAAAAGCCATAAGGCTTCAATGTTGTATTATTTGTTATATTTTTCCCCAGATGACCTTTATGTGGAACGGATGGTCATATAGACTTCGAAAGGGCTCATTTGATTGGAAATTGGAAATTATTTTGCTCTTTCTTAGAGTCAAAAGTGATTGGAGGGTAACTAGTCCCACCCCCACACTCTCTTTTTCCCAAATGCATCCGATCAAAATTTTGAGATAGCAATTTTGCGTTCCAAACAGTCAAAAGACATATGGCAACACTCTGGGGTCGATAAAACCCTCTAGAGCTGGAGTTAAGTGTTGTAAGTTATGCCCCAGGGGCATATAAGATTCTTATGGAAGGAGTGGCCGTAAAAGATTTGGAGGGGACTCGTTTGATATGAACTCAGAAGCTCTAGTTCTCTTATCAAGAGTAAAAATTGATTGGATGGCAACTAGCTACCCCCACAGCCTTTTTTCCCCAAATGCATCCGATTGAAATTTTAAGATAACCATTTTCTTCAAAAATAATCCAAAGGTCAGATGAAAAACTCTGGGGTTGACACAGTCCTCAAAGCCTGGGGCAAGGGTTATAAGTTATGCCCTGGGTGCATATAAGGTCTTTATGGAAGGAGTGATCGTATAGACATTGGAGGAGGCTTATATGATTGGAAATTGAAAGTTCTAGTTCCCTTTTTAAGAGTCAAAAGTGGTCGGAGGGTAACTATCGCTCCCAAACCCTCTTTTCCCCAAATACAACCGATAAAATTTTGAGATAGTCATTTTGTTCAAAGTAGTCAAAATATCATATCAGCCTTTGGGGCTGACACAACTCCCCAGACCCCTGGGGCAAGGGTTCTAAGTCATGCCCGGGGGGAATGAAAAAGCTTTTATGCAGGGAGTGGTCGGATAAACTTTTACACTCAAAGGAGAGCTTACGAACACTCGAACTCACTCACTAAAACTCGATATTACTAACACTCTGTCATTTGATAAATAATCGGAATTTCTACTACTCTTTCAAGATTTCAAAGTGATCAGAGGGCAACTAGCCCCTCACATACCCCCTTTTCCCAAATGCACCAGATCAAAATTTTAAGATTGCCATTTTGTTCAAATAGTTCAAAGGCCAAATAGCTATTCTTCCGGAGTTGAAATCCCCCCAGCCCCAGAGTCAAAGATTGTAAGTTATGCAAGTTGCTTATAGCTACTTTGATGCTTTCTTTACTTTGATTTACTGATTTACGAAAAATCTCGATCTTTTTTATTTTATTTACTTGCCGTTTTGTTCAAAATAGTCCAAAGATCAGGTAATAAAAACTCCGGGGTGAACACAACCTCCCAGAAGCCAGGGGCAAATGTTGTAAGCTATGCCCCGGAAGCATATGACATTGTAATAGATGGGGTGGTTGCATAAACTTTGAAGGGGGCCATTTGAATGGAAATTGAAAGTTCTAATTCACTTTTTAAGATCCAAAAGTGATCTCAGGGGAACTAGCCCCCCCCCCCCGCCCTATCTTCCCCAAATACATCCAATCGAAATTTCGATATAGCTCTTTTGTTCAAAATAGTCCAAATAGCATATAATAATGCCTCCAGGGCTGACACAGCCCCGAAGCCCCGGACAAGGGTTGTAAGTTATGCCCCGGGACATAGGTTTTTATGAAAGGAGTGGTCGTATAAACTATGGAAGGGCTCACTTGATTGAAAATATGAAGCTCTAATGTCCTTTTTAAGAGTCAAAGTGATTCGAGGGCAACTAGACTCCCCCGTATCCTCTTTTCCCCAAATGCATCTGATCGAAATTTTTAGATAGGTATTTTGTTCAAAATTGTCCAAAGATCCTATAAAATGCCTCCAAGGTCGACACAACCCTCCAGACACACTAAAACCCCTCTTTTGTTGCCTTCCACACTCATTGGCGCCCATAAGCTGAATTCCAGGGGGGCAAACCTCGTCTAATTGACACTTTTAATGCTATATAATATAGAAATCTCAGAACAAAAATATAAAAATAAGGCAACATCATTCAGTAAGGGTGGCGCCCCCCCTCCTTATGAGTACCCATGTCCACACTCCTTCATAATGATTGAGTGATCCGTCTTATCAAGGCTAATAAAGATCGGATCAGTGACTTTTTGTTTTTGCGCAATTTGCCACAGTGTCGGACAGGCTACTGACTGGGAGGAAGCTGTTTTCTTATAAATACGATAGATGGTACTTACACGTAGCTGGTCGGCATCTCTAATTCCGAGTTTAGACTGGAGGAGAGTCACTACAGTATCTTGCAGGTTTTCTCATATCATGTATTAGAATATTATTTCGTCTGGCATACATTTTCGATCGTAAAGCAGTGGTCTTATTATGAATCAGTTCAGTCTTCATTAGTTTATTTTCAGCTCTCTGTATTTTATTCTCTGTCTGTAGTTTTGAAATTAACTGCAGCAGCCCGTCCATATGGCGGTCGAAGAGTTTTTTTTGTCACTGGCATATTGATAACAATTAATACTGCTTTGCCTATTGAGTAAAGCTAAAAATCCATAAAGTGGAACTTACACACAAGGACCTCTTTTGTTACAAAACCAGGGCCCGTTTTCGTCAAATGCAGTTTCTCCAAAAACATAGCTTTTCTTAATCCTTTAAATATAGCTAATCCTTTTAGTTTGATATAGCATCTCTGTTTAACTTTGGTACGGGGCGTGGCTAATACACTTAATTTAAATGCACCGTCTGTTGTGGCAAGGACCAATCCAACCCTTGGGATAATAAAAAGAACATCTCGCAGCAGATCTCCTGCTCTGACCACCAGTGGGGGCGAGGGGGTGCCCTCCCTAGCGTAGTCAAGTAGTGTAATTTACTTAATTAACTCAAGTTTGCGTTAATTAAACTTGCTCATAACGCAAGTTTATCGGATCAACCTATTTTGCCCCCCTCCCCCCTAAATTTTTTTTTTCGAATCAACCTATTTTGCCCCCCCCCTATAAAATCCTGTATCCGTCCTTGCTGACTACCAAGGTCATGCAGAGCCTAATTTGACCAAAATTAAAATTAGGATGTGTATTGCTACCCCAGTCATGAAAAGTGATTAGTCTATTATAGAATCTGTGCAACTACGAACAACAGATTTGTAAGGGCTTTCCAACCTCTGCCATACTCTACCCGAATCCAGAGACTCAACTACTATCTCTTGAAGAATGACACAGGTGAGTCGATGCAATAACAACTTGTTAATTGGTCTGAGAGCACGATATCATCTTGGACATGTTCCGGATAGATATTGCTTCTACGACAGTAGGGCAGCCCTTTAAACTTTACCGCAAGCATGGTAATACCAGGCAGTACAAAAAATTATTTTCAAACCGTATTGTTAACCTATTGAAATTCCTTAGCCAGAATACTTTTATGCTCCCTAGTACTGAAGCCTTGAAGTCAGCGGTTGACAGATATTGGTATACCAAGCCTTGGCAGTAGTAATCAAGGTACTATTTTGCCGCCTTTACGTTCCCTGGCAGCTTTCCAGTGCATGTACCTATGGATCTGGTTTGGTGAGTACAGTCTGGTTTGGTGGGTATAATCTGGTTTGGTTCAACTCGGTATAATTTGCACAACTCTGATCTGATTGAATTCTCGCCGACAATGAGATGTAATCACTGCTAAGCCTTTTGTTATTGCGAAAGGGTTACCAAATTGGTGATTAAGACGGGCTTTGTCTAATTCTAGTCGGAAACTCAGAATTGATAGGAGGCAAGATCAAAAAAGGGGTAATTAGTGATTGGATAATTTTTTAACGTGAAATCTCTGAATAAAATATTTTTGGAGAAATTATTTAAAAGGTATAGTTTATTTATTCTAATGATAATGACATATACCTTTCCAGAGCATGTACTTGACGATGGAGAAAAAGGGTTAAAGTGATTAGCAGTTACGAGCGAGGATTCCCCTCTGGTCTCTGAATTGCCTTATGTTCCTAGGTACCTTTCCAGAGCATGTACTTGTCCATGGAGAAAAAGGGTTAAAGTGATTACCAGTTACAAGCGAGGATTTCCCTCTGGTGTCTGAATTGCCTTATGTTCCTAGGTACCTTTCCAGAGCATGTACTTGACGATAGAGAAAAAGGGTTAAAGTGATTAGCAGTTAAGGTAATCTCAATGGCGTTTGAACAGTGTTGTCAGTTTAAAATAGAGTCTAATGTTATAGTATACTAGAAAGTAGATACTAAGAGAGATGTAGATGGCAAGAAAAGAATTTTAATAATGGATAGCTCTACCTCTCCGACGTGTTCTGTATAAAACGCAAGTGGTGCTTGAACAGTGTTGTCAATTTAAAATATTTAGCGTTATACTATACGAAGAAGTTGATACTAAGAGGGATGTAGATGGCAAGAAAACTGTGTTTATCTCTTTGGGATGTTTGTGTCTCTTTGGGCTGTTTGTGTCTCTTTGGGCTGTGTGTTTCTCTTTGGGCTGTGTGTCTCTTTGGGGTGTTTTTGTCTCTTTGGGGTGTTTGTGTTTCTTTGGGCTCATTGTGTCTGTTTGGGATGTTTGAGTCATTTTGATCCGTGTGTCTTTCTATTGAATTTTTGTATCTCTTAGGGACACAAACAGTGTGTGTCTCTTTGTGATATGTGTGTCTCTTTGGGCTTTTTTTTTCATTTTGATATGTGTGTCTTTATTTTGGATGTTTGTGTCTTTTAGGGACCGTGTGTGTCTCTTTGGGCTATGTGTGTCTCTTTGGGGCGTTTGAATCTTTTGGTCTGTATGTGTCTGTATGGGCGTTTTTTGTATATTTGTGGGGTGTATTTGTCTATTTGTGCGTTGTGTGTATCTTAGGGCTGTGTTTGTATCTTTATCCTTTGTGTGTTTCTCTTTTGGCTGTTTTTGTATCTTTATGCTGTGTTTCTCTTTTGGCAGTTTGAATCTTTTTGGTCTGTGTGTGTCTCCTTTGGCTTTTTGTGTCGTTTCGGGCTTTGTGTGTCTCTGTTGGATGTGTGCGTCTCTTTGGGCCGTGTGCATCTCTTTGAGCTGTATGTGTCTCTTGGGATGTTTGAGTCATTTTGGTCTGTGTGTTTCTTGTAGCTGTTTGTGTCTCTTAGAGGCCATGTGTGTCTCTTTGGGCAAGGTGTGTCTTTTTTGGGATGTTTTTGAATCTTTTTGGTATGTATGTGTCTGTATGAGTGTTTTTTTTCTCGTTTGGCGGGGTGTGTGTGTGTTTTGGCTTTTTTTTTATATTAGGACGGTGTTTATTTCTATTTATCCGGTGTGTGTCTCTTTTGGGTGTGTGTGTCTCTTTAGGCTGTGTGTCTCTTTGGGCAGTTTGAATCTTTATGGTCTGTGTGTGTCTCTTTTAACTGTTTGTGTCGTTTTGGCTTTGTGTCTCTCTGTTGGATGTGTGCATCTCTTTAGGCCGTGTACGTCTCTTTTAGCTGTATGTGTCTCTTTGGGCTATGGGTGTCTCTTTCTGATATGTGTCTCTTTAGGCAGTGTGTGTCTCGTTGGACTGTGGGTCTTTTTTTGGGTGTCTGAGTCTTTTTGGTCTGTAAGTGTCTCTTTGGGCTGTTTGAGTCTTTTAGGTCGGTGTTTGTCTCTTTGGGTTGTGTTTCTCTTTGGGCTGTCTGTGTCTCTTTGAGCTGTTTGTGTCTCTTGAGGCTGTGTGTGTCCCTTTGGGCTGTGTATCTCTTTGGGCTGTTTGAGTCTTTTTGGTCTGTTTGTGTGTCTCTTTGGGCTGTTTGAGTCTTTTTGGTCTGTGTTTGTCGCTTTGGGCTTTGTGCGTCTCTTTGGTGTGTGTGTGTGTCTTTGGGGTTTGTGCGTCTCTTTGGGATGTGTGTATCTGTTGAGTTTTGGTGTCTGTGGTATCTTTGTTTGTGTGTGTGTGCTTTTCATGTCTTTTTGGTCTGTTTTGTTCTCCGTGTGCTTCTTGGGTTTGTTTGTTATCTGCATATCTCTTTTTGGTTTATGTATATCTTTTTAGAGTTTGTTTAAGTACGTTCTGTTTGTCTTTATTATGGCTGTCTGTTTCTCTTAGGGGCCGTGTCTGTCTCTTTGGTCTATGTGTGTCTCTTTGGGCTGTTTGAATCTTTTGGTCTGTATGTGCCTGTATGGGCGTTTTTTGTCTCTTTGGACTTTGTGTGTGTCTCTTTGAGTTTTGTGTGTCTCTTCGAACTATGTGTGTCTCTTTAGCCTGTGTGTGTGTCTCTGTTGGATGTGTGCGTCTCTTTGGGCCGTGTGCATCTCTTTGAGCTGCATGTGTCTCTTGGGCTGTTTGAGTCATTTTGGTCTGTGTGTGTTTCTTTTGGTTGTTTGTGTCTCTTAGAGGCCATGTGTGTCTCTTAGAGGCCATGTGTGTCTCTTTGGGGTGTTTGAATCTTTTTGGTATGTATGTGTCTGTATGGGCGTTTTTTGTCTCTTGTGGCTGTGTGTGTGTCTCTTTTGGCTTTTTGTGTATCTTCGGACTGTGTGTTTGTGTCTCTTTTGGCTGTGTGTGTCTATTTAGGCTGTTTGTCTCTTTGGGCAGTTTGAATCTTTATGGTCTGTGTGTGTGTCTCTTTTGGCTGTTTGTGTCGTGTTGGGCTTTGTGTCTCTCTGTTGGATGTGTGCGTCTCTTTGGGCCGTGTACGTCTCTTTGAGATGTATGTGTCTCTTTGAGCTGTGGGTGTCTCTTTGTGATGTGTGTCTCTTTAGGCTGTGTGTGTCTCGTTGGACTGTGTGTCTTTTTGGAGTGTCTGAGTCTTTTTGGTCTGTATGTGTCTCTTTGGACTGTTTGAGTCTTTTAGGTCTGTGTTTGTCTCTTTGAGTTGTGTTTCTCTTTGGGCTGTCTGTGTCTCTTTGAGCTGTTTGTGTCTCTTGAGGCTGTGTGTGTCTCTTTGGGCTGTGTGTCTCTTTGGTCTGTTTGAGTCTATTTGGTCTGTTTGTGTGTCTCTTTGGTTTGTTTGAGTCTTTTTGGTCTGTGTTCGTCTCTTTGGGCTGTTTTTGTCTCTTTGGGCTATTTGTGTTTCTTTGGGCTTTGTGTGTCTCTTTGGGCTGTGTGTCTCGTTGTACTGTTTGTGTCTTTTTGATCTGTTTGTGTCTCTTTGGACTGTTTGAGTCTTTTTGGGCTGTGTTTGTCTCTTTGGGCTGTTTGTGTCTCTTTGGGCTGTTTGTCTCTTTGGGCTGTTTGAGTCGTTTTGGTGTGTGTTTGTTTATTTTGACTGTTTGTGTCTCTTATGGGTCATGTGTGTCTCTTTGGGCTATGTGTGTCTATTTGGGGTGTTTGAATCTTTTTTGTCTGTATGTGTCTCTTTGGGCTTTGTGTGTTTCTTCGGGTTGTGTGTGTCTCTTTAGCCCGTGTGTGTCTCTTTGGGCTGTGTATGTCTCTTTAGGCTGTGTGTCTCTTTCGGCAGTTTGAATCTTTTTGATCTGTTTGTGTCTCTTTGGGCTGTTTGTGTTTCTTTGGGCTATGTGTGTCTCTTTGGACTGTTTGAGTCATTTTGCTCTTTGTGTGTTTCTTTCGGCTGTATGTTTCTGTATGAATGTTTTTTTGTCTCTTTGGGCTGTGTGTGTGTCTTTGTGTGGTGTGAGCTTCTCTTCGGTCTGTTTATTTTTCTATCTACTGTGTGTGTGTCTACTTGTTATCTGTGTCTATATTGGGTATTTGAATATGTTTTTTCTCCTTGTGTCTTCGTTGAGTGTTTTTGTGTCGTTTTGGGGCTTTGTGTGCCTTTGTTGGATGTTTGCGTCTCTTTGGGCCATGTGCATCTCTTTGAGCTGTATGTGGGTCTTTGGGCTGTGGGTGTCTCTTTGTGATGTGTGTCTCTTTAGGCTGTGTGTGTCTCGTTAGACTGTGTGTCTTTTTGGGGTGTTTGAGTCTTTTTGGTCTGTATGTGTCTCTTTGGGATATGTGTGTCTCTTTGGGCTGTTTTGAGTCTTTTTGTACTGTGTATGTCTCTTTCGGCTGTTTGTGTTTCTTTGGACTGTGGGTGTCTCTTTAGGCTGCGGGTTGATTGGCAGAAGTATGTATTAGCGAAGTTATAGTGGAGGGCGAGTTGCTAGAGAAAAATCTAAGTTAATAAGGATTTTTGACCGTAAACTTTTGTAAGAAAATTATGGAAAATACAATTCGTCGGTTCATAGATGAAACTTAAGTCCAGGTATGGATCGAAAAATAAACTATTTCTGTAGAATCTGAGCTAATAAGGGTTTTTGATCATAAACTCTAGTTTCCAATAAGAAAATTATGGAAAATACAATTCTATCGTTCAAATGTGAAACTTAGATCCATTCTCTGGTTCAAATGTAGAAAAACCCGTGTGGGTGAGTTGAAATAAAAAAATTTTAACAAGAAATGACTGAAAAGTGTTTTGGGGGAGATGGCTAGATTGGCATAAGGATGTATTAGAGAAGTTATAGTGGAGGATGACAAAGTCTTCAAAGTC
Source organism: Artemia sp. Qi Xiang Cuo (assembly GCF_049724085.1). Classification (NCBI taxonomy): domain Eukaryota; kingdom Metazoa; phylum Arthropoda; class Branchiopoda; order Anostraca; family Artemiidae; genus Artemia; species Artemia sp. Qi Xiang Cuo. The sequence continues at coordinate 26,508,987 of NC_142814.1, read as the reverse complement.
AAGGCTATAAGAAAAAAAAAGTTCTGGATATTTTTGTAAGTTTGTAGTTTACTCACTAATATCATATCCGTAACAATTCTATTTGAACTTTCTCCAAGTTGATCAATCAAATGTGAAACTTAGGTCCATTCTCTGGTTCAAATGTAGAAAAACCCGTGTGGATGAGTTGAAATAAAATTTTTTTTTAACAAAAAATGACTGAAAAGTGTTTTGGAGGAGATGGCTTGATTGACAGAAGGATGTATTAGCGAAGTTATAGTGGAGGGCGACAATGTCTTCAAAGTCAAGGCTATAAGAAAAAAAAGTTCTGGATATTTTTATCAGTTTGTAGTTTACGCACTAATATCAATATCAGTAATGATTCTATTTGAACTTTCTCCAAGTTTATCAATTTGGTCTCTAAACGGTTCATGATAAAAAATAGTTTGGGACAAGAAAAAAAAACTAAAATAATGTCGTGAAATCATTTTCAACACTCAGAGAAGTTCTTTTTTTATGGGTAAGTTTTTGTGTGTGTATGTGTAAGTTGTGTGTATGTCTGTGTGTAAGTTTTTTTTTGTTTGTGTAATTTTTTTGTGTGTTTGTAAATTTTTTTTTTGTGTGTGTGTATGTTTTTTTTATGTGTGTGTAATTTTTTTTGTTTGTGTTTTTAATTTTTTTTTTTGTGTTTGTGTAAGTTTTTGTCTGTGTGTAAGTTTTTGTGTGTGTGTAAGTTTTTGTGTGTGTGTAAATTTTTGTGTGTGTGTGTAAGTTTATGTGGGTGTGTAAGTTTTTGTGTTTGTGTAAGTTTTTGTGTGTGTGTGTGTAAGTTTTTGTGTGTGTGTGTAAGTTTTTATGTGTGTGTGTAAGTTTCTGTGTGTGTGTGTAAGTTTTTGCGTGTGTGTGTAAGTTTTTGTGTGTGTGTAAGATTTTGTGTGTGTGAAAAAACTAAAATAATGTCGTGAAATCATTTTCAACACTCAGAGCAGGGGGGGGTGTTGGGATTTAATCAGAGAGAGACAACGAATTTACTTTTAAAAAAAGTGTGACTCAAAGACGAAAATTTTTTTGTGTGTAAGTTTTTGTGTGTGTATGTGTAAGTTGTGTGTGTGTGTGTGTGTAAGTTTTTTTTGTGTGTGTAAGTTTTTTTTTTGTGTGTAAATTTTTTTTGTGTGTGTGTAAGTTTTTTTTTATGTGTGTGTAAGTTTTTTGTGTGTGTGTAAGTTTTTTTTTTTTGTGTAAGTTTTTGTGTGTGTGTAAGTTTTTATGTGTGTGTAAGTTTTTGTGTGTGTGTAAATTTTTGTGTGTGTGTGTAAGTTTTTGTGTGTGTGTAAGTTTTTGTGTGTGTGTAAGTTTTGTGTGTGTGTGTGTGTGTATGTTTTCGTATGTGTGTGTGTGTAAGTTTTTATGTGTGTGTGTGTAAGTTTCTGTGTGTGTGTGTAAGTTTTTGCGTGTGTGTGTAAGTCTTTGTGTGTGTGTAAGATTTTGTGTGTGTGAAAAAACTAAAATAATGTCGTGAAATAATTTTCAACACTCAGAGCAGGGGGGTGTTGGGATTGAATCATAGAGAAACAAGGAATTTACTTTTAAAAAAAATATGACTCAAAGACGTTTCGTTCTTTTCACTGGCTTGAAATTGCATACAAACGGGTCAATCAGGTGTTACAATCCTTTTGTTTGCTCAAAATTTTGTAAGTTTCCATGTGTGCGTAAGTTTTTTGTGTATGTATAAGTTTTTGTGTGTGTGTAAGTTTTTTTTGTGTGTGTGTGTAGTTTTTCTGTGTGTGTGTAAGTTTTTTGTATATGTGTAAGTTTTTGTGTGTGTGTGCGACCTAGTGGTACTAAAATATCGTAAGAGGGCTCATTTGACTGGAAATTAAACTCACGCCTCTTTTTTCCGAAATCGTGCAGTCAAAATTTTACAAGACACACAAACAGAGTCATAGTGAGAGAGATATCCAAAAAGTTGGGTTGATCTAGGTTCACTTAGAGTGGCGCGCCACTCTAAGTGAACCTAGATCAACCCAACTTTTTGGATATCTCTCTCACTATGACTCTGGGTGTGTGTCGTGTCAAATTTTGTCTGCACGATTTCGGAAAAAAGAGGCGTGAGTTTAATTTCCAGTCAAATGAGCCCTCTTACGATATTTTAGTACCACTAGGTCGCACACACACACAAAAACTTACGCACATACAAAAAACTTACACACACACAGAAAAACTTACACACACACACACAAAAAACTTACACACACACACAAAATAATACATACACAAAAAACTTACGCAAACACGTAAACTTACAAAATTTTGAGCAAACAAAAGGATTGTAACACCTGATTGGCCCGTTTGTATGCAATTTTAAGCCAGTGAAAAGAACAAAACGTCTTTGAGTCACACTTTTTTAAAAAGTAAATTCGTTGTTTCTCTATGATTAAATCCCAACACCCCCTGCTCTGAGTGTTGAAAATTATTTCACGACATTATTTTAGTTTTTTCACACACACAAAATCTTACACACACACAAAAACTTACACACACACGCAAAAACTTACACACACACACAGAAACTTACACACACACACACATAAAAACTTACACACACACACACACGAAAACATACACACACACACACACAAAAACTTACACAAACACAAAAACTTACACACCCACAAAAACTTACACACACACACAAAAACTTACACACACAAACAAAAATTTACAAACACACCAAAAATTACACATAAATAAAAAATAGAACACACAAAAAAAAATATACAAAAAAAAAAAACTTACAAACACACAAAAAAAACTTACACACACACAAAAAAAAACTTACACACACACAAAAAAAAATTTACAAACACACAAAAAACTTACACACACAAAAAAAACTTACACACACACACACACACAACTTACACATACACACACAAAAACTTACACACAAAAAAATTTTCGTCTTTGATTCAAAATTTTTTTAAAATTAAATTCGTTGTCTCTCTATTATTAAATCCCAACACCCCCCCCCCTGCTCTGGGTGTTTAAAATGATTTAACGGCAGTATTTTAGTTTTTTCAAACACAAAAAATCTTACACACAAAAAAAAAATTACACACACACGCAAAAAATTACACACACACACACACAGAAACTTACACACACACACATAAAAACTTACACAAACACATACACACGAAAACTTACACACACACACACAAAAAAACTTACACAAACACAAAAACTTACACACCCACAAAAACTTACACACAAAAACAAAAATTTACACACACACAAAAACTTACACACACATAAAAACTTACACACAGACAAAAACTTACACACACACAAAAAAAAAAATTACACACAAAAAAAAAAAAATTAAAAAAACATAAAAAAAACTTACACACACACAAAAAAAATTTACACACAAACAAAAAACTTACACACACACACACACAACTTACAAATACACACAAAAAAACTTACACAAAAAAAAAGAACTTCTCTGAGTGTCGAAAATGATTTCACGACATTATTTTAGTTTTTTTTTTTCTTGTCTCAAACTATTTTTTTATCATGAACCGTTTAGAGACCAATTTGATCAACTTGGAGAAAGTTCAAATAGAATCATTACTGATATTGATATTAGTGCGTAAACTACAAACCGACAAAAATATTCGGAACTTTTTTTTTCTTATAGCCTTGACTTTGAAGACATTGTCGCCCTCCACTATAAGTTCGCTAATACATCCTTCTGTCAATCAAGCCATCTCCTCCAAAACACTTTTCATTCATTTTTTGTAGAAAAAAAATTTTATTTCAACTCATCCACACGGGTTTTTCTACATTTGAACCAGAGAATGGACCTAAGTTTCACATTTGATTGATCAACTTGGAGAAAGTTCAAATAGAATCGTTACTGATATGATATTAGTGCGTAAACTACAAACTTACAAAAATATCCAGAACTTTTTTTTTCTTATAGCCTTGACTTTGAAGACTTTGTCGCCCTCCACTATAACTTCGCTAATACATCCTTCTGCCAATCAAGCCATCTCCCCCAAAACACTTTTCAGTCATTTCTTGTTAAAAAATTTTTATTTCAACTCACCCACACGGGTTTTTCTACATTTGAACCAGAGAATGGATTTAAGTTTCACATTTGAACGATAGAATTGTATTTTCCATAATTTTCTTATAGGAAACTAGAGTTTATGATCAAAAACCCTTATTTGCTCAGATTCTACAGAAATAGTTTATTTTTCGATCCATACCTGGACTTAAGTTTCACCTATGAACCGACATATTGTATTTTCCATAATTTTCTTACAAAAGTTTACGGTCAAAAACCCTTATTAACTTAGATTTTTCTCTAGCAACTCGCCCTCCACTATAACTTCGCTAATACATACTTCTGCCAATCAACCCGCAGCCCAAAGAGACACCCACAGTCCAAAGAAACACAAACAGTCGAAAGAGACATACACAGTCCAAAAAGACACAAAACAGCCCAAAGAGACACACATATCCCAAAGAGACACATACAGACCAAAAAGACTCAAACACCCCAAAAAGACACACAGTCTAACGAGACACACACAGCCTAAAGAGACACACATCACAAAGAGACACCCACAGCCCAAAGACCCACATACAGCTCAAAGAGATGCACATGGCCCAAAGAGACGCACACATCCAACAAAGACAAACAAAGCCCCAAAACGACACAAAAACAGTCAAAAGAGACACACACAGACCAAAAAGATTCAAACTGACCAAAGAGACACACAGCCCAAGGAGACACAGACACAGGCTAAAGAGACACACATACCCCAAAGAGACACACAAACCCCAAAGAGACACACACACAGCCAAAAGAGACACAAAAACGTTCCAACAGACACAAACAGCCGAAAGAAACACACCAAGAGCAAAATGACTCAAACAGTCCAAAGAGACACACATAGCCCAAAGAAACACAAACAGCACAAAGAGACACAAACAGATCAAAAAGATTCAAACTGCCGAAAGAGACACACAGCCTAAAGAGACACACACAGCCCAAAGAGACACACACGGGCTAAAGAGACACACACAACCCGAAGAGACACACAAAGCCCAAAGAGACACATACAGACCAAAAAGATTCAAATACCCCAAAGAGACACACATAGCCCAAAGAGACACACATGACCCCTAAGAGACACAAACAGTCAAAAGAAACAAACACAGACCAAAACGACTCAAACAGCCCAAAGAGACAAACAGCTCAAAGAGACATAAACAGAACAAAGAGACACATACAGACCAAAAAGACACAAACAGCACAAAGAGACACAAACAGAGAAAAAATACTCACACAGTCCAAAGATACACAGAGCCACAAGAGACGCACAAAGCCCAAACAAACACACACAGCTCAAATAGACACACACAGCCCTAAGAGACACACACAGACCATAAAGACTCAAACAGCCCAAAGAGACACACAAACATACCAAAAAGACTCAATCAGCCCAAAGAGACACACAGCCCAAAGAGACACACACAGCCTCAAGAGACAAAAACAGCTCAAAGAGACACAGACAGCCCAAAGAGAAACACAACCCAAAGAGACAAACACAGACCTAAAAGACTCAAACAGTCCAAAGAGACACATACAGACCAAAAAGACTCAGACACTCCAAAAAGACACACTTTCCAACGAGACACACACAGCCTAAAGAGACACACATCACAAAGAGACACCCACAGCTCAAAGAGATGCACACGGCCCAAAGAGACGCACACATCCAACAGAGACACACAAAGCCTAAAACGACACAAACAGCCAAAAGAGACACACACAGACCAAAAAGATTCAAACTGCCCAAAGAGACACACAGCCCAAAGAGACACACACAGCCAAAAGATACACACACAGTCTAACTAGACATACACACTTTCCTAAGATACACACAAACCCCAATGACACAAAAACAAAGCACAAAGAGACAAAAAAACGCCCATTAAGACACAGAAATACAAAAAAGAGTAAATCACTCCAATGAGAAACAAATTGCCCGAATAGACACCAATGACCAATAAGAGACCAAAACAGCCAATGTAAACACACACAGACGAAGAAAAAACAAAAATCCAAAGAGACATGTACATCTCGAAGAGACACAGACACCCAAAAGAAACGCACACGTCAAACAGAGAGGCACACATCCCACCACGACCCAAAAAGCCAAAAGAGACACACACAGACCAAAAAGATTCAAACTGCCCAAAGACACACACAGCCTAAAGAGACACACACAGCCCAAAGATACACACACACAGGCTAAAGAGACACACATAGCCCGAAGAGACACACAAAGCCCAAAGAGACACACACACAGCCAAAAGAGAAAAAAAACGCCCATACTGACACATACAAAAAAAAAGAATCAAATGCCCAAAAGAGGCAAATATATCCAAAATAAACACACATAGCCCCTAATAGAAATAGACATCCAATAGATACACACAGAGACCGAAAAGATTCAAACAGGCCAAAGAGACTAACATAGCCCAAAGAAACACACACAGCCCCAAGAGACACACACAGCAAACAGAAACAAAAACAGACAAAAAAGACACAAACAGCCCACAGCGACACAAACAGATAATAAAGAATCAAACACAAAAAAGATACACACATCCAAAAGAGACGCACAAAGCCCAAAGAAAAAAACACAGCCCCAAGAGACAAAAACAGCCCAAAGAGACAAACACAGACCAAAAAGACTCAAACAGCCCAAAGAGACACACAAATAGACCAAAAAGACTCAAACACCCCAAAGATACACACAGCCCAAAGGGACACACACAGCCTCAAGAGACAAAAACAGCTCAAAGAGACACAGACAGCCCAAAGAGAAACACAACCCAAAGAGACAAACACCGACCTAAAAGACTCAAACAGCCCAAAGAGACACATACAGACCAAAGAGACTCAGACACCCCAAAAAAGACACACAGTCCAACGAGACACACACAGCCTAAAGAGACACACATCACAAAGAGACACCCATAGCCCAAAGAGACACATACAGCTCAAAGAGACATACACGGCCTAAAGAGATGCACGCATCCAACATAGAGACACAAAGCCCAAAACGACACAAACACTCAAAAGAGACACACACAGACCATAAAGAAACAAACTGCCCAAAGAGACACACAGCCTAAAGAGACACACACAGCCCAAAGAGACACACACAGGCTAAAGAGACATACACACAGTCTGAAGATACACATAAAGCCCAAAGACACACACACACAGCCAAAAGAGAAAAAACACGCCCATACAAACACATACATTCCAAAAAGATTCAAACATCCCCAAAGAGACACACATTGCCCAAAGAGACACACACATGGCCTCTAAGTGACACAAATAGCCAAAAGAAACACACACAGACCAAAATGGCTCAAACAGCCCAAGAGACACATACAGCTCAAAGAGATGCACACGACCCAAAGAGACGCACACATCCAACAGAGACGGACAACGCCCAAAACGACACAAAAAGCCAAAAGAGACACACACAGACCAAAAAGATTCAAACTGCCCAAAGAGACACACAGCCTAAAGAGACACACACAGCCCAAAGAGACACACACACAGGCTAAAGAGACACACACAGCCAGAAGAGACACACACAGCCAAAAGAGACAAACACACAGCCCAAAGAGACAAAAAACGCCCATACAGACACAAACAGAACAAAAGATTCAAACGTCCCAAAGAGACACACATAGCCCAAAGAGACACACACGGTCCCTAATAGACACAAACATCCAAAAGAAAGACACACAGATCAAAATGACACAAACAGCCCAAAGAGACACACATAGCCCAAAGAGACACACACGGTCCCTTAGAGACACAAACATCCAAAAGAAAGACACACAGATCAAAATGACACAAACATCCCAAAGAGACACACATAGCCCAAAGAAACACAAACAGCCCAAAGAGACACAAACACCCCAAAGAGACACACAGCCCAAAGAGACACACACAGCCCAAAGAAACACAAACAGCCCAAAGAGACATAAACATCCCAAAGAGATAAACACAGTTTTCTTGCCATCTATATCCCTCTTAGTATCAACTTCTTCGTAGAGCATAACACTAAACTATTTTAATTTGAAAACACTGTCCAAGCACCGCTTGCGTTTTATTCAGAATACATCGGAGAGGTAGAGCTATCCAATATTAAAATTCTTTTCTTGCCATCTACATCTCTCTTAGTATCTACTTTCTAGTATACTATAACATTAGACTCTATTTTAAACTGACAACACTGTTCAAACGCCATTGAGGTTACCTTAACTGCTAATCACTTTAACCCTTTTTCTCTATCGTCAAGTACATGCTCTGGAAAGGTACCTAGGAACATAAGGCAATTCAGGGACCAGAGGGGAATTCTCGCTCGTAACTGGTAATCACTTTAACCCTTTTTCTCCATTGCCAAGTACATGCTCTGGAAAGGTACCTCGGAACATAAGGCAATTCAGAGACCAGAGGGGAATCCTCGCTCGTAACTGCTAATCACTTTAACCCTTTTTCTCCATCGTCAAGTACATGCTCTGGAAAGGTATACGTCATTATCATTAGAATAAATAAACTATACCTTTTAAATAATTTCTCCAAAAATATTTTATTCAGAGATTTCACGTTAAAAAATTATCCAATCACTAATTACCCCTTTTTTTATCTTGCCTCCTATCAATTCTGAGTTTCCGACTAGAATTAGACAAAGCCCGTCTTAATCACCAATTTGGTAACCCTTTCGCAATAAGAAAAGGCTTAGCAGTGATTACATCTCATTGTCGGCGACAATTCAATCAGATCAGAGTTGTGCAAATGGAATACCTTTTCGCAAATTGAGTTAGCTTCTATTTCATAGACAAAATATTTGAATTCCTTTTATTAACAGCGAAACAAGACACGCTGGTTTTCTAACACGGGGCTTACCCTAAAAAAGACATGTATACCATGAATTAGAAATCCGGTAAATTGTGTCAGAAAAACTTGAACCAAACCAGATTATACCCACCAAACCAGACTGTACTCACCAAACCAGATCCATAGGTACATGCACTGGAAAGCTGCCAGGGAACGTAAAGGCGGCAAAATAGTACCTTGATTACTGCTCTTGGCTCCCAGTTCGGGATGTGCCAACGAGGAGAGTTATTATCTTCTCGAACGGCCATGTACCTTTACAACCCAGACGTTAAGTTTCATTATTTGGGGGGCGGTACTCGTGAATAGGCGTTTTAAGGTTAAGAATCGATTAAAGTGCTTAGAAATATGATTCAGAATGTGTGTCTAAGTGCCCCCTCACTAAGCAATTGCGCATGCATAATCTCGGCAAAGGGACGTGGGATACGAAAGTCACTTGCAAATGGTAATCATAGTTAGTTGGCATGCCTAGGGTTGCCACCCTTAGTGATTTATCACTATTTCTAGTGATTTTTTATGTTGCCTAGTTATTTTTTCTAGCTAGTGATTTATAGTTGTTTTTGTTCTAAAATTAGTGATTTTTCCTAAGTCTAGTGATTTTTCACGTTATAGCGTGCTGATTCATGATTCAATCGAATAAATTATACAAGAAGCTAATTAATAAGAAAATACACAAAGTCGTGATTCACTACAGTTCTTAATATGTTCCAAATTAGCATTTACCCAAATATGTCGCCTTTGAAACTTTTGATTTCCCACTATATGTCCATATCAGATATACCCCCAGAGCGTTATAACCAAGATAATAGGCGAACTTTGTTAATCACAAAATTGCAAAATGTTCTATATTTTCTATTTTACGACGTTTGCCCAGGTGAAATTTTGGTCTTCTTATTTATGTGTTTCTTATTTTCTGTAATCTATCAGTTCTGAATTATATTTTCTTCTGTTAAAACCTTTGAGAGTGAAGTGAATGGTGGATATGAATGCACCTTCTACATCTGCAAATAGAACAGAAATGGAGTAATAGAACAATAAGAAAGTAGTTATACATTAAATATAGTTTTCTAAATAGAAAAAGGAAATCATTGAAAAAGAAAATAAGACTTAGTGCTTCTTATTATAGGATTTGTAATATAACTAGATAGATTAAATCGATTGTAGTTTGATGATTGAAGTCAGTTGGGAGTAAGGGGGGGAGGGTATCTACTCTGGGAATGGTCTAATGATTTTAATTTCTAATTCTAATATCTAATTGAAACTTCAATAATTCTCCAAATTCTCTTATTTGTAATTAAAACACCTAATAAGCGCAGATAACCTCTTATTCTTTAAGTTTTTCGATTTATGTGCTGATATATCAAACAGTTTGTAGTAACGAACTGTAAGAATGGAGCTACAAGGCTCAATAGTGACCAAAATTCTAGAAACGAAATTTTGATATCACTCAATACATCATCAGCTTAATATGTTGATTCCGAATATTTAAGATTCATTAAGCTTAGTTTTACCCATAAAAGGCTAAGAAACTCTGAAAATTTGCCTAATTTTTGAAAGAGGGAGGAAACATCAAATACAGGTGAAAGAATTTTAAATAAAATCAAACCATTAGATTTGGCATATCAGAAAACCCTTCTGTGAAGGTTTCAAGCCCCTATCTGAAAAAGAGTTGAATTTTGTATTATTTGCAAGAAGAAAAAATCACGGATGTGGGTTAATTTGTTTTTTTTTCCCCAGGGGTATTCGTATCGAACCAACGGTCTAGAACATCAGGAGAGGGCTCATTTGAACGGAAATCAAAATTACTGGTGTCCCTTTTATTTGATCAAAATGATCGGACGGCTGTTAGCCCTCTTGCCATGTCCCTTTTTTCCCCAAAAATTATTTTATCAAAAGTTTGAGATAGCCATTTTGTTTAGTATAGTTGAAAGGTTCCATTACTATACCTTTAGGTTTAAGATGATCTATGCAGCCCCTGAGGATAGGTCTGGCGATGAAAGTATACTAAGGATAATAAGGATAATGTACGGTCTAAGAAAACCAGTTTCATGGCCACACAGACAAACAACGGGTGATAGAATCCATTGGACTTCTATAGCTTGGGCTATATGTTTGCATATTAGGGAGGTGGAGGAAAACACACCAAATATATAGCCCTAATTATATTCTTATATAAGCTAAACTATTATATTTTCATCATATTTTGGTATATTTCACTAGGATTAACAAAAATTTACTTTTTAGGTGTGTTCCGTATAATCAACAAGTGCTTCTTTTGTTTTTGAAAAAGCAATAAGACCGATGCTTATCAAAATTTGTGAAGAGTGGAACACATTTTATCTATGAAATTATAACAAAGCTATTTTCGAAATTGTCACTGGTGTCCAAATAATTATACTGGCTTAACTAGAGTAAAAAGAAAAATGGTTACTACATTTTTTGGGAAAAAAACAGAGGTTTTGGATCGACAAGTATAAAAAACTAGAAAGAAAAGCAAATATTTCGATTAGATCACCGATAACCAATTTTTGGTGATCGTTGTATAAGCCAAGGTTACCAATTCGGGAACATACATGGAGGAACGAGGAAACAAGAATTTTGTTCTATTCTCTGCATAAAGATGCAAAAAGGCATTTCTCAAAATTTCAAGGGTAATTTTCGCTTGAGAAAAAACAAAATAAAACAAGAAAAAACAAGGTATTTTTCCACATCTAGAGAGGAAAATTTCACCCCCTTCCTGTAGGTGTACCTGTGTAGAATAAGGTAAAGAAACAAAACAATTATTAATTACAATGATAAAGAGTATTATAATCCTAGTGATATCTGGTCATTAATCTAGTGATTTATATGCTGATTTAGTGATTTTCTTTCGAGGATCTAATCATTTTTTCTCACCGGAAGGCAACCCTGGGAATAGACCATAAATTCGTTAGAGTTGTTAGAAAAGAAGTAGTTTGGCTGTAAGGTTTAAAACCACAGAAATGGGAGTCCTGGAAAAGAAAATACTTCCAGTTCTTGATGGAAAACAGTACGAGTTAAGATATTCATGTAGACTATGGGTCAAGTTAAGACCATGGAAGGTGTTTCAACATCTTCCCAACTTGTAATGCTGTAGGCTAGGCTATCTGGCAATTTACTTCATGGCCTACCTGTCTCAATTGTAAAAAAAAGGTAAAATTCTACTTTAGTTACTTTTTCCTATCTTGGAAAGAGGTGAGGCTAGGAAAATGAAACTTTCAGGGATGGGTCTACAGGCTAAAATATGTCCTGGGAAGGTATTTTGAAGTAATTACCTCCTCTCCTTCTCCCTCTAGAGAATCCTGAAATTTGCCTACATGACAGGTCTATACCTATTGAAATTTTGACAAAAAAACATTTTACCTTAATTTTCAGTTGTAAGATTCTTTTTCTCTGGCTTTAGGCTAGTTCTGGAAATACAATTCCTGTTATTTGAGTAGTATTTTAAGCCATATCAATGTTAATTTTCAAAATTTAGGAAATGTATTTGCATATCTTTAAAACTCTATAAATCAGGATTGAGCAAAGTTGTGAAGCTGAAAAAATTTTCTTGGACTTCATTTTAAGCAGAAGATCTATTTTAGAAGGTTTCATTTTTCATTTTTATAACACAGAGATTTTTAAAGGTCATCAAAGGTCAAGACCCTCTAGAGGGAGAAGGAGTAGAGATAGGTGCTTCAAAATGCCTTCCCAGGAAATACTTTAGCCTGTAGACCTATCCCTGAAAGTTTCATTTTCCTAACCCAACTCCTTTCCAAGATTGCCAAAAGTAGCTAAAGTAGAATTTTACCAAAAAAAAGATAAAATGGTGCATCTTGAGCCCTTAAGGGACCCCAAAGGTATTTCATTTTGGGTAAATATATACCAAATCATATTAGCCTATTGAGTTAGGAATAAAGTGAATACACCATTTGATGCCTTTTTTTATGCTGGTTACAAATATAATAATCATTTCTATTGGAAATGATTTTCAGCCCCCCACCCCCATATGGGCAAATATATATCCTTAATTTACATATATAGGGGGGGGGGGAGCTAAAATTAATTTCTGATAGAAATGGTTGTTATATTCATAATCAGCATAAAAACAGGCATCGAATGGTATATTCACTTTATTTAAAACTCAATAATATGATTTGGTATATAGCCTATTTACCCATTTTTGTAACCACACAAAGAAGTCAACAAAAGAAGGTAAGTTATTGAAAAGTTGTTTAAAACATATCACTAGTTTATAAGTAGGTTGTTCAAGAGTAGTGTTATTTATAAAAATTCAATCCTCATTTATTGGGCATCTTCATAACTATGCTACTATGCTAGTTGACAATAAATGTTGCCCCAGCAAAAATTTCCTTTTCCAACTAGTTGACTAATTACTTCTCCGCAGCAAAACATACTTTTTCCAACTAGCCTAGTTGACTAATAACTTCTTCCCATCAAAACTTAATTTTGCCAACTAGCTGGAAAGAAACATTGCCCCAGAAAACAATTCATTTTCCAACTCTTTGACTAATAATAGTTAGAATTTATTCTGAATAGCATAAAATATGTTAATAATATAGGTTTTTCTTCAAATTTAATTATCACTATTGTTACTATTGTTTTACAACTTCTGTCTCTCTCCCTATCTCCCTCTTAATGGGAGATATAATTTGAGTTATATAATGGGCTATGAAGCCAGAGATTTTTTTTTATTAATTCCCAGGATAATTAGTCTTATAATACCTGGTGCCAAAAGTCAGATTGAATTTGTCAAAACTTGGAGGGTTATTCCTCCTGTCTGTTAAAGAAAAGAAAATGCATATTTGAATTTTTGTTCATTTCTATCTTGCATTTAATGGACATAAATTGTGTATGTTCCTGTCAAATTCTACTTTAACTACTTTTGATTATCTTGGAAAGGGGTTATGTTAGGAAATGAAACTTTCATGGATGGGTCTATGGGCTAAAAATATGTCCCGGGAAGGTATTTTGAAGTACCTACCTCCACTCCTTCTCCCTCTAGAGGGTCTTGACCTTTGATGACCTTTAAAAGTCTATGTGTTATAAAAATGAAACCTTGCAAAATAAATCTTCTGCTTAAATGAAGTACAACACAAATTTTTTCATCTTCATAACTTTGCTCAAACCTAATTTATAAGGTTTTAAAGATATGTAAATAAATTTCCTAAATTTTGAAAAAAAACCATAAATTTGCCAACTAGTTGACTAATAACTTCTCCCCAGCAACACTTAATTTTACCAACTAGCTGGAAAGAAACATTGCCCCAGAAAAACAATTTATTTTCCAACTAGTTGACTGGCAACTTTTCCCCAGCAATACTTTCTTTATCCAACTAGCTAGAAACAAACTTACTCTATAAACACTTTTGTTAGCCATCTATTCTGCAAGTAACTTTTCCTCAGAATAATTTCTTAGCTAACAACATGATGTAAAGAGAAAAAAAACATACTATTCCCAGTCCAATGAAAATTGGCAGTATTTGCTTTTAACAAATGCACTACAGCTAAAGTAAATCAAACAAACTGAATTCAGGAGTAAATAGTCTTGAAGCCACAGAACTAAAAGTCTTCTCCTTCTATAAGTGTGCTTTCCAATCTTAGGCAACACTCTGCAAGATAGTTTTACAGTCTTACCCCAGGAAAATAAATTGTTTTTCTGGGGCAATGTTTCTTTCCAGCTAGTTGGCAAAATTAAGTTTTGCTGGGGAGAAGTTATTAGTCAACTAGTTGGAAAATAAAAGTTTTGCTGGGGAGAAGTTATTAGTCAACTAGTTGGCAAATTTATGGGTTTTTTTTCAAAATTTAGGAAATGTATTTACATATCTTTAAAACCTTATAAATTAGGTTTGAGCATAGTTATGAAGATGAAAAAATTTGTATTATACTTCATTTAAGCAGATGATCTATTTTGCAAGGTTTCACTTTTATAACACACAGATTTTTAAAGGTCATCAAAGGTCAGGACCCTCTAGAGGGAGGAGTGCAGGTAGGTACTTCAAAATACCTTCCCAGGACATACTTTAGCCCAAAGACCTATCCCTGAAAGTTTCATTTTCCTAACCTAACCCCTTTCCAAGATAGTCAAAAGCAGCTAAAGTAGAATTTTACCAAAAAATTAATTAAAAATTCTAAAAATGAGACATAAATATTCCTCCAGTAAAGAAACAAAGACAGATCAATGAAGGAACATACACAATTTATGTCCATTAAATGCAAGATAGAATTGAACAAAACTTCAAATATGCATCCATTTTCTTTAACAGACAGGAGGAATAACCCTCCAAGCTTTGACAAATTCAATCTCACTTTTGGGACTAAGGTATTATAAGACTAATTATCCTGGGAATTAATAAAAAAAAATATCTGGCTTCAAAGCCCATTATATAACTCAAATTATATCTCCCATTAAGAGGGAGACAGGGAGAGAGACAGAAGTTGTAACACAATAGTAATAATAGGGATAATTAAATTTGAAGAAAAACCTATATTATTAACATATTTTATGCTAGTCAAACAAATTCTAACTATTACAGGTGAACTAGTTGGAAAATGAATTGTTTTCTGGGGCAATGTTTCTTTCCAGCTAGTTGGCAAAATTAAGTTTTGCTGAGGAGAAGTTATTAGTCAGCTAGTTGGCAAAATTAGGCTTTGCTGGGGAGAAGTTATTAGTCAACTAGTTGGAAAAGGAAAGTATTGCTTGGGCAACATTTATTGTCAACTAGTTGGCAAATTCAAGTTTTGCTGGGGAGAAGTTTTTAGTCAACTAGTTAGAAAATGAAAGTTTTGCTGGGGAGAAGATATTAGTCAACTAGTTGGCAAATTTAGATTTTTCCTATACAGATGGGCCAAATTTTCTAACTAGATGACTAAAATGTTTTTAATTATAAGGAGGTTGGATAGTACCATTCTATATAAGCTTATAAACTAATTTTTTCCAATAGTCAAAGGGTGGAGTCCCAGGAAATTTCATGGTAACTTTGCAGTGGACTAGCCTATATAATTTAGCTAGGATGAAAGTGAAAACACTATTTCATGCTTTTTTTATGCTCTTTAATAATTCATATAAAATACCTTTGGGGCCCCTTTAAGGGCTCAAGATGCAATTTCAAACAGAAGCAATTATTGAGTTGTGAAAGAACATAAAAAAAGGCATCAAATGATGTATTCACTTTCATTGTAGCTAAATTATAGTGCCACCTGCAAATTTACCAAGTTTTGACAGTTCATATTATTGACTTACAAAAAAAAGTGATGCCATTTTTTATGCTCTTTATGAATATAATAATCATTTTTGTCAGAAATGAATTTTATCCCACCCCTATATATACTAATTCAGGGTATATATTAGCACATTAGGGGGGAGGGGTACAGTTTAAACATACCTCTCATTTGCATCAGAAATAAACTTTACCCCCACCCCCCTAATGTGTAAACATGTACCCTGAATTGGTATATATAAAGGTGGTGGTAAAATTCATTTCTGACAAAAATGATTCTTGTGTTTGGAAAGAGCATAAAAAAAGGCATCAAGTAGTATGTTTACTTTATTTGTAATTCAATAATATGAACTGCTGAAAATTTACTGGAAAAACTATAAATTTCTGAAAATTTGGCTTGCCAAATTTTCATTGCCAACTTCATTAGGCTTAGGCTACAATATTCTTCAAAGTGCTTCACTTTATGCTATTTTACTTCCATTCCTGCTAATGTAAAAATATATATATAGCCCATAATATATATATATATATATATATATATATATATATATATATATATATATATATATATATATATATATATATATATATATATATATATATATATATATATATATATATAGCCCATGTTCTCCATAGATTTTCAAGGTAAGGTTTATATTATCAGACTATTCAGGTAGCTAAGAAATAAACTTACCTCTAGCCTATAGTCGGAACTGTATCCTGAACCCACATTTGAAATGTATTTGCATTGGAAATTAACTCTATCCCTACCTCTATGTATACCAATTCAGGGTATATATTTACATACTAGGGGGAGGGGGCCTTATAGGCTAGTCAGAATTGCATCCTGAATCCAAATTTAACATTGATTTGTGTCAGAAATAAACTTTGCCCCCCCCCCCATAATGTGCAAATGTATAGCCTACCCTGAATTAGAATAGGCCTAGCCTATAGCCTACCTGAATTGGTATATGTAGGGATTAGGGTAAAGTTCATTTCCAATGTAAATGCATTGCAAATTTGCATCCAGGATGTAATTCTAACTATAGCCTAAAGGTAAGTTTATTTATTAGCTACCTGAATAGTCTGTTAATATAAACCTTACCCAATTTTCCTACTGCTTGATGTTGTCAGTGATATTTGTTTACAGTTTGATTTATTTGAAAAACATTGTTAAAAAAACATCAAAAACAGGAAAATCCATAGAGGATTTTTTTCTTTAGTGTATATTTGTAAATTAGGGGGTTGGATAAGGATAAAGTAAAATGAAGTGCTTATAGGAATAATATAAGCAGGTAGGCCACTTTAAGGAATGATATTAGTAGCATAAGCATTTCAGATTGTTGCAAAGTAGGCCTAGTTTTCAGAATTTTATTGTGTTTCCTTCTGGAGAGTGGGAATGCAGAACTAATACCAACAAAAAAGTGGATCTCTCTACCTAGCTCTATTCTGGTCTCAAGGCAAAGTTGAACTAGGTAAATATATGTCAGTTTCCATCACTGATATAGAGACAAGCTGAATGTACTTTTCAATGCCTTTTTATGCTCTTTCTACATATAATAATTGTTTCGCTTACAAATTAAATTTTAAGTCCTCAAATGAACCCTAAGGCAGCACCTAATTCCTTTTTTTAGAAACCTCCTTATTCTGGAAACAACTTTAAAACATTCTTAAATACTTATATTATTTTTAAATTCAGATTGCTTCACTTTACTCCCACCAGTAAATATAGATACTTTATTTATGCTCTTTCCAAATTTAACAATCATTTTAGTCAGCAATTCCATTTTAAGCCCCTTATGGATCCTTAAAGATGGTACCCTTTTCTCTTTTTTTATTGGCTAGAAAAGGGTTTAAAACAACAACTCTTACTTCATAATATGCATAATAATTTAATTAAAACATCTCAACTGCACCTCCACTATATGAGACTGCAGAAATACATAAGAAATTAGAAGGAAGTAAGGATTTACAATAGGCTTAAAAACATAACTGAATAAAATACATCAAATAAAAAATAATACTTAATATCCCAAATATTTTTTTTATTCTGGAAAAAAGCAAAAAAGGATATGGATAGGGAGAATATTTTTAGACATTATCTATCTAAATCCTAGCTAATTCCAATGTCACTTTAATTCTAAGAATTTCAATGGTAATTCATTGTTAATAAAGCAAATTGGAGAACCAAGCAAAATTTCCAATATTTAAAATAGCAAATGTAAATTGATGAAAAATCACAAATTTGACACTTCCAACAAGCTATCCAATTTTTTCTTATCTTGTCTTTTGATTACAGTATACATTTGTGTTATTGTGTTTATTTCTGGTAACCAGAAGGAATATGGTCAATCCCAATTGTATGGTAAAAGAAAAAAGAAAAACCTATAAGAAAAAAAAATATTTTGGTTTACATCAAGATTACATTGGTGATGTGAGCATCAGAAGAAAACTTTCTAGAAGCTGAAAAGAGTCCATTTTTTAGTCCAGATGGTGATTTTCAAAAGAAGAAGGGGGAGGGGGTATGGGAAAGGGCTACTGCATTAAAAATAGAACCTAAAATATCACAACAGTAGATAGAAGTTTGCTGTGTTCTAGATCCAAATGCCTTTCTAATTTTTTCTTGAATTTGAATTGTGTTATGTCATCCAGAATTAATTGTGTCTTCAATTTTATAATTGGTAGCTTTTTAGCTGGAATTTGGTTAAAACCTCTTTTGAATAATGTTGAGTTAAATGAGGTGTAACATGTCTCTGAAGTTGGGGAAGGGGCTGTGAGCCACAGGGCCCTGCTTAGGGTCCTTCAACAATGCCTCTAAGTGATCCTTCTACAATCATGAGCTGAAAGATTTGTTATGATGTTTGTTTACAAAACTGGGGGGAGTTGCCCAAGGTAATGCTTCAGAAACTTCAATCATATACACCAAAAATTATAAAAATTAAAGAAATATGTCATCCATACACAGAATTGAACAATGCATGAGAGATGTCTAGTAGCCATGTTTTGGTTTAGGGCAGTCATCTCATCATTTAACATTATATTTAAGGAGGTTTCTGAACAATCTTGAGTCAAAAGATACACATTATATTGATGGCTAAGAAGTTAAACTTATGCTTCAGGATACTGCAATTTTATAGACTTCAAATCTTGACATAGTTTTGATTTCAGCATGGTATAACAAGATATAACTAGGTATAACTTTTTACTAAAATACATGTCTGTTTTAAATTCGCTGTTATCCCTTTGGTTCTGGGGCCCTTGCAGTGGTGCTCTGTGAATATGTTGCCTGTGTTGGTACATTCTTTTGACTATTCTGATTAAAATGACTGTTTGCATATATTGATGTGATGTCATCTGGGATTGCAAGGGCACCCAGGAGCACAAACAATGGTTGGCTGCCATCTTTCAATAAGGGCTCAAACACCCTAATTTTCTATTGAGTGAACCTTCCCCAACTTCCATCGATTTTGCTGAATATGAATAGGCCAAAAATTAATAATTAGAGACATATAATTTTTTACTAGACTGATGCTATTTTGATGAGCAGGAAAATCAAAATAAATTCTTACAAATACCAAGTTTTTTCCTAGACCTTGTAGTCAGAAAAAAAAAAAAAATCAATTCAACTCAAGTGCTAACCAACTATCATAGGAACTAGACATAGTAGTTTCTGATCTTGGACTATTGACCAGCCTTTCTGGGTATTTATCGGTTTGATAATGCAATTGAATTGAAATCATTGAAAAAAAAAATAAGAAATATATAAATACTTAACAAATTCCACAGTGTTTTACACACGAAAACTACAAAATTCTTCAACTTAATCTCCCCTGTAAGGCTTTATGGCCAGGACAAAAAAGGGGAGAAACAAAATGAAACATTAAACAAATACTTACATCAAACATTTTTTAAATATGACACTCACAAAATCAACCCAAACAATCCCCCCCCCCAAAAAAAAAAAGTCTAAGCCAGGCAAGGGATTAGTACATGATTCCACATACACAAATAAAAAGCATTCCTGATCCAGAGACATCAATTCCTCTGAAATTTGGGGAAAACTTAATTATTAATTAGAAATTCCCTAATATACTTTTGAAGATACCAAACAAGTGACAGCCCTGTGCAGAATCAGGAGAGTGTTCCAATTCATGTTAGAAGCTATCAGAGGGGTAAAATCAGACTATGTTGATGGAGTATAAGGTATCTGTAAGTTACTAGAAATGCAGAAATAACAAGTTTATTGCTCAGATATAAAAGATATATCACTACATAGGGCAGCAGGAAGCTGGCCATGTAACCTCAAAAAATTGAAAGAAACACAAGACAGAAAATAAAGAGATCTCAAGTCAAGCAAGGGTTTAAGTAGGGAATGGTTAGTATCCTGTATCAGAGACATTGCTTTATCACATATTTTTTACAGTGGTTTCAGTGATAAGAGAAACATTGACTTCCCAATAATAGAACAGTATGAAACATAAGGCTGAGCTAGGCTATAGAATAGGATTCTAAGAATTGACCTGGAAAAATGTGTTTCAGTTGGTTAAGGATCCCAAGGCTTCTTGAGACTTTCATTTTAATGAGGTCAATATGATGCCTGATGTAAGGTCAAACATGACTCCAACATTTAAGGCAAGATAATTAACATCAAAGCACTGAATAACTCTTTCAAAAAAAGCGATCATGATTGAACAGAGATCACATTCAGTTCTACCAGCTGTGCCAAGAGTACTGCCATCTACAAAAGCAATAAGTATATGGGAGAAGAACATATTGTTGTCACAATTAGTGACAGATGCAGGTTGACAAAGATGACAACAAATGGTAGGTTTTGGTTTTTAACCTCATTTATGAGGCCATTAACATAAATTGAAAAGAGTATCAGCCCAATCACAGATCCTTATGGAGCACCAAACTCTATTTCAGATGGGGTGGAAAAGAGCAGATAAACTGAGATAACTCAACCAGATAAATATGATAGAAACCCAGATAAGTACTCCCTTGTATTCCAATAGGGGATAGTTTCCAAAGAAGAATATTGTGCGTTTTTACATCAAGGAAAAGAGCAGCAGGTATCAGACTAGAGTCAAGAGATGTATGTAAATAATTCAAAAGATTTGTTCATGCATGCTCAGTTGAGTGCTTTGCCCTAAAACCAAACTGTGAATCATGAAAAAAAATGTCTAGAATTAAGAAAATCAAGAAGTTGAGAAAGCATAGCTTTTTCAAAATTGTACTAAACACTAATAAGAGAGATATAGGGCAATAACTAGCAGGGTCATTGTGTTAACCACCTTTAAAAAGAATAATAACACAAGCATACTTTAAAGTACTTGGGAAGACACCATTTTCAAAAGAAATATTGACAAGCCTTGTAAGAGCATAAGCAATGACAGGAAGAATGAACTTGACAACCTTAGTAGAAATGCAGTTTGGGCCAAAAGATGAAGAAACCTTCAAACCATTGACAATTCTGGCTATTTCAACTTCAGAGATAGGTGCCAAATCCATTGATTTAAGACAACGTGGTCCAAGATAACACCTAAAATAATTTAGAGAAGAAGAAGGACTTACAGAAGAGGCTGTAGTTTTCCCAATATTGGCAAAGTAAGAAGTAAGTGTATTTTGAACTTTTAGCTCAACCTCTACAATTTTACCATCAATCAAAACACTTGAAGGGACAGAAGTGGACTGAAAAGAGGGCCTGATAACAGAATTAATTACTTGCCATGTTTTTGTAATGTCTATAGTAAAATGAGAATTTACTATAGTAAAATGATAATTTGGCCCTCCTGCAAAGTGAATTATAAACTCTTCTATTAACTTTAAAAAGTTGAAGTCAAGAATTGCGCAAAGATGACTTAGAAGACCTGTAAGCCTTTCAAAGATTATTTTTCTTCCTCCAGCTTTTAGGGAGTCCAGGAGTCATCCAAGCATTCGAAGGGGTTGCTCTCTTTGATAAGGGATTCAACTGGGATGCATCATATGTATCCAACATAATTTCTTTCAAAGAATCAAAAAGAGAATCCACATTAAATTCATTTTCAAAAATACTCCACAAAGGACCTGCCAACCACAATCTAAGAAGAGCCAACTCCTGGTCATTAAATTTTAAAGACAAAAAACGAGCTCCCTGGAGCCTCTTAGGTAAGGAGTCAGAAAAATCATAAGAAAAAAAAACAGGTAAATGGTCTGAGATATCACTCATCAAAAGAGAATTTTGCAGCAAAGTCAACGATGAAAAAACATTATCAAGCAAAGAAGCATTGGTATCAGTAATGCGATTTGGAATGCATGCTGAAGGTAATGTGCCACAAGCAAGCAAAGCTGAGAGAAAATCCAAGGAAGAAGATGACCTCTTGTCACACAAATTCATATTGAAGGCACCCATAATGACAAGTTCACATGAATGCTGGTGGATTACTTCCAAAACCTCATTAAGAATCTGAAGGAAAAGGGGAACAGACCCACTAGGAGACAAATATATGTTACCAACAATCAGAGTTTTAGTTTGGGTTTTAATCTCAATAAGCATGGATTCAAAAATTCCTTCTACAGTTCTTGACAGGTCACGTCTTACAGAGTATGGAAAATATTCAGAAACATAAACAGCAAGGCCACCTTTAGCCATCCTACTATGATTCAAATATTCCATCATATACCTGAGAGATGCAATAGAGATTCAGTTTTCGAATCGAGGATATTCTCACAAAGACCTATAAAATCTGGGTGGACACTAGGTACTACTGGTTTCAACTCATCAAATGAGGAACAAAAACATTGAGCTGGAGCATAGAACAACTACCACCTTATTTGGAAGCACCATCTAAATTCGAAAATATACTTACTAACAGCTGAAAAAGGGGGATTTGATGGAAATTTATTAGACTGACCTGTTGGATTATTTATTGAACTAAAAACATCAATTGGATTATTTTGAAGCTGAAGTAGTCGCTCACCCAAGGAGAGGATGTCTCTGGGGCTAGAATCAGGCAAATTTAAATTACCTTCAAACTAGTATTCATCAAGTACTACCCACCCCCAGCTTGGAATAGCCCCATTTTTTAAACAAATAAAACAGAAAAAAAACAATAGAACATAGAACAAAATCAAAATGCTTAGAACTTATTTCATGTTGAATGAATTTTTCTAGAAGAGGTTGCTTTGTTAAACACTACCATTAATTTTCCAGGAAAAAAATCGGATTGTAGAATCAGTCATTTATTAATTATAGCCTATGCAACTGGACACTTAAACACTTAAGAAGGATGGTCAGCTGAGCCACATACGCTGCATTTCATAGGTTTCTAGGTTTTTTACACGGATTGTCTTTAGCTTTTGGATGAATGCCAGAAAATCTTCCACATTTGGGAGGATTCTTACACAATTTTGCTGTATGACCGAATTGTTTACAATTATAGCATTGCATAGGCAGAAACTTGAACACGCTATAATAGGTAGGCGCTCATATCCAACCAATAAACTTTCACGAGAGGCTTGTTTGAGATGTGTCTTTCCAGCAAATTTGAGCTGAAAGGAGCACGTTCTACATAGCTGCTTAGCTTCAGAGCAGTTTGCTACTAGCCGAATAAGATCATCAAATGTAACATTGGTAGGGGAGGGTGGGGATGGTTGGTCACATTTTTGTTCTAATAGAAAGTTTAGCCAAAGTATGAAGGCTAGAAGAATGATTTTGACATAGAAAGATGCAGCATTCATTGTTCTAGCTTCTTTGATTTTTTTTAGATTTATGCAATCATAATTTTTTTTCACCAACATTTTTAACAGGTGAGGTCAAAAGTGACCAATGCGCCCCAGGGGTGGGCAAGTTGATCACAAAATGGGTCATCTTTGTTTTACTTCCAATACCTGACATAATTACAGTAGTAGTCTCGTTTCATTTACAAGGTGTATATTTTGCTTCAAATACAATTTTTTCCACTTCAATTATCAACTGTTCAGCTTCAAGTACAACAAAAACTGAAAAGATATGACTTATTCAACTGAGTAGCCTACTCCCCAAGACAAATGAAGGATTTCCTGCAAAGGTAGGTCACAACATATCCCTTGCTCGTTTCTTCCTTCACTTCACCTGCAAAGTATTTTTTCTTGTTCTTGCCGACAAATGCCACAAGAATGAAATCACCCACTCTGATTTCATCCTTTTCAGTTGGAATGTCTTCCATATCAGCATCAAGATCCAAGTCATCATCCTAGACCATATCTCTTTCACTATCAGAGCTCGCATCCGCTTTGGCGAAAAGCGCCCTTACTTCTGTAGTCTTTTTGCTCGATTTACAGGTGTTTCTCATCCCACTAAAAACTGCCTTCCCAATTTTTTTTTTCTTCTTAGCTGACAGTTCTTCAATCAAGGCATTTTTAACTAGTGTATCTGCGAGAACTTGAGATTTGCCCTTCTTTTGTTTGATTGCATCATATTTTTTTTGGTGGAGCTTTTGGATAGGGTCTTACTACTTCTGGACTAGTAGCAGCAGGCACTAATGCCACAGGAGCTTGAGAAATTTTCGGACACCCTAGTTCTGCCTCTGAGTGGCTTGAACTGTCTTCTGCATCAAAAGCATTGGTCACAGTTCTTTATGAGATATTGAATGGCTTGTGTCTGTTGGTAACATTAGCAGCTAGGAATTTCTCATCCCCAAACACATGGTGATCGCAGGGCCAGATTCCAGCAACCCTCAATCCAGAGGTGGTATTTGTTGGAGTCAAGGCACAAAGAAAGGTAGTTCCAAATAATTCTGGAACGTCATAAATAGAAATGGGTTGTCCTGAATTCTTTTCAAGACACAAGCAGTATTGCAGTATGACTTGAATGGGCCATAACAACTTCTGTCTAGTGCCTGCAGTTTATGGCTTGTGTGGGGTGGGAAGGTTAATGTGATTATGTTTGACTTTTTCATAAGCTCAAGTGACTCAATGGTAATATGACTGGCGTGATTGTCCATTAGAAGCAGCACTGGTCTGTCAACACTTGGCTTGCATGGCAAACGAAGTGCTCCAATGAAGTTCTCTCCAGTCATCCATCCTGAGGGGTGTGAAACACCCACATTCCCTGGCGGAGATCCCTTCATCCTATGTGGGAGATACTTTATCCTTGGGAAAATCATGAATGGTGGGATAACAGTAGCTTGAGCTGACACAGCTCCCTTCTCAGCAACTATTTTTTTTGAATTCTGAACTTTAGTGGGGCTAGTCTTGTCTGGATTCCAAACATCACAAGCAGTAAAACTATGTTTATGCAACAGTTCCTCATATGTGTAAAAAAAGCATTGACTACAGGTTCGTTAAAAGCAGTTGCCCTTGCAATGCTTGTCGCTTCTGGAAATCTGAGAGAAACTGTTGGGCTATGCTGTCAGAAGGCCCAGAGCCAGTCCTTACCAGTTGTTCTAGCTTCTTCCCAATGACAAATATCCTTACCGAGTTTCTCTGCAAACTCAAATGCCAAGGTTCTGACTTCTTTTGGTGACAGTCTGTGGTAAAGATGGGATGCTCTGACAAGATATTGCTCAAGACTTTTCTCCTGTTCAGCCGTCAAAACTGTGCGTTTTATACTGTGGCACAAACTGCTCTAGCATAACATTACTAACATTGGTTGCACTTGTACAACCTTCTTCAGAGAATTTCTGGGCATATTGTTTTAGAGTCAAGTGGGGGATACCTATCTCGCATGCAATGGTGGTAAATTTTCCACCTTCCGGTACTTTTTGCACAGCTTGTCTCACGACTTCTGGGGGAATGGTCCCATTTTGTGTTTTTCAATTATAAGTCTGCATGTTGTCTCGCCTAGAAAGATGACATAATGATAACCAAAAATAATGATAAATATATGTACTTATAGAAAAAATGTTAATTTTATTATTTTTTTCACCCTGTGGGGCCGGTTGAAAAGTGCACCTTCAAAGTGACCAACCGGCCCCCCCACCCAAAAAAAAAAACAACTGTCCAATCTGCCCCCCACAGGATGCACCAACAAAAATACGGCTCCAAGAAAAACTAATAATGTTGAGAACTTGCTTCCAAGCCTAAAAGGAAACCAATTAATAGGCTGCTCTATCATGGAATCATTTCTGAGATTGGTCTTCTCTCTCAAAACAACATTAAGTCTAGCAACAATTCTGAAAAAAAAAACTCACCAGAAAAGACAAACTTTCTGTCCAATCTTTTCATATTGAGGCTACTGCTGCCATTTTTTCAATACATTAATTTACTTTAGTTCCTCACATTCAGTAGGATTCTCCGATTTTTTTTTTCAACAGATGGCAAACAAATATCCGAGTATTCATCCTACCCCACTGATCAACCATCCCCATCCTCCCCTACTTGTCTGTTATAGCGCCTATGTATATAGAAGATAAGTTGAAAATAAAACCTGTTTCTCTGACGCTCATTTGTAATGAAATATCACAAAATATGATGAAAATATAATACTTTATTAACGAATTTGGGCTATATTTTGCACATTAGGGGGGGGGGTGAAGTATAGTGGGTGTGCATGCAAAATGTGTTAGGCACAATTATTCTGTAGATTATGAAGTAAGAATTGTTTTCTAACTTCGTACTTTCCAAATACTTAACCCTCACCCCCCTAATGTGCAAATATGTAGCCCAAGTTATATATTTCCCATCTATTCTATCACTTGTCTTTGTTTGTCTCACGCTAAGCTGAAAGAAACTAACAAAGAAACGAGTTCTACTTAGCTTCTATATACATAGGCGCTATAACAGACAAGTACCGCAAGGTTTTCAGGGGTCTGATGAACAATTCCAAAATATGATGGGCTTTTCACTTTGGCATCTGAAGATTGGTCGTGATCGTTGAGGGCGTGTGCTACTGACGGAGCAGCATCTTTATCAGACAAAATAAGTCGCCAAGCATCCTTACGGGGCTTTTATTCAATAATACGATCACTACTATTGCCACAAATTTTTACTAAGAAAGTCTTTTTCCGATACGGGATTGTCATCGATCCCGTAGGATGGTATTTGCTGCCTAAATTCTGTGTGTTGTTTTAGGATGCTGATATGTTAATTATATCCTTGTTTTTTTGTAACCAGTGGCTTTTAGTGACATTTAAGACCTTTCCAGACTAATCTCAAGTTGAAAGATGTACAACATGTTTATTTATGGAATTTTCAAACCAGATTATGCAGACCGAAATTTATCAAAACTAAAGAAAATTTCATTCAGGTACATGATCAAGCACCACTTGAGAAGTATTTTAAGCAATCGTGAGTCAAAAGAGTTGTAATGTGATTGCGAGGTAGTATGGGAGGAGTATGGCTTGGGTGACCAACAATCATGTTGATATATGCATAATCCTTATTTCAGTGAAACATAACATGTTGACATTTCTCCTAAATATATCTACCAAGAGAGAGAACTGTTTTTAACTAAGCTAACTTGTTTTTTTTTTAAGTTTAGACAGCCTATCAATCTTCATGGGTTTTGATGCTTTGATCACTGTTGTTTTTTGTTGTTTTTAATAGGGTGCCTCCACCTCTTCATCAGTCAACTGAAACTATTAACATCAGGTCAAGGGAATCATCCGCAGAATCTGCTGCTAGGTCAGTTTCAGGTCGACAACCTACAGGATATCAAGTGTTTTTCTCTAGGCCTGGGCAGAAGACAGAAAAACGAATCTTCGAAAGTTACAGTCAGCAAAGTCGTTTCTCTAGGTGTGGAACAAAAAAACAAAGAAGGCGAGATAATTGTAAGCTTCTCTTTTTTTCGCCTTGACTGGTTGCAGTTCCTTTACTAGATAAATTATATTGGTTTGCCTTATGATGTATGCCACCATGTTTGTATGTGAATGTCCCACCCCTCACCCAGTAGATGAGTCAAAAGAATACACTCAGAATGAATCAGAAAATTGATATAAAAAATGAAATCCCTGATATTTTATCCCTCACCAGAGTACTTTATAGTAGATGTGGCTTGTCATGGGTGTTTTAAGGAAGAAATGAAATGATAGCCAGAAACCATTTTTATTAGTATTTCCTTTCCTGTGATTTAGCCTATTCTTTTTTAAATTCTTGAGGAAGTTCATTCGTTTAAATAAAATTGAGCTCTTCCATATATCTGTTACACTACAGATTACTTTGATTTTCTATATTTACGTTGTTCTCAGTCTGTTTTAGACGAAAATTACCCCTTTTTAATCTTTGTTTTGTTAACTTTAGGTTACTTCATCTCACTTTGTCAAGTTTGACTGGGTATTCTTTTTCTAGTATTCTTTTATTCATTTTAAGTTATATATTCGTCTGCGTTTACAGAAGAGGGATACAGGAGGGGGAGAAATAGAAATTTTGAACCTAAAAATGAGATTTTGTTGTATTTAGCTTCCCCGAAAAATCGTCCAATCCCCATGAAAGTTCTGCCCTTTTGAACTTACCAGGAGGGGGGGGTTCTTTGCATTATTTTTCTGAAAGAATCACGTCAAGATTGTACCAAGATTCAAGATTTGTTTATTCAAAACAGCTTTCGTAGTATTGGCAAAAGCCTCACCTAAATCATGCTATCTCTTACAACACAGGAACAAAAAAGAAAAACTAAGCAAGATTAATCTCACTTGTATAAATTTGTATAAATGACACTTGTACCTATATGTACCTATGCAAATGTATATTTCCTCCCTCTTGTCCTGAAAAAGAAATGCACATTTAGCTTATAACGCTGCTTTTTGATCAATTTCTTGTAATAAATTTCCTCATATATATTTTGTTTCAATGTTCTGTTTTGCTTTTGTATTGCTGAAAAGGGCATTTTTACCTTCCTTTTTTCAACTTTTTCTTTGATAACTTCTTAAAATATGTTTAATATTTATACTGTGTAGGCTACATAAGCAGTATAGATGAGGCTTTTCACAGTGTCTTAATTCTTTTTTTGCAAATGAGAGTAAACAGGCGAAATTTTCCTTTTCTAGTCCATTCTCTGCTTGCCCTACGCGAAGAAGGCGATGAGCTCACCACTCAAGATATTATACCTAATTCCCAGTCCATCTTTGCTCTTCTACTCCAAGATCCGGCCAAAATGGAGGTAAGTTTTGTTTGTCTCTCAAAGTATTTATGCTATCCTCTTAAGGAGGCGTTAGACGGTCAATAATTTTGATCAAACGCTTCCGTCAATGGATTGACTCAAGCCTGATTGACCGTCTAGAAACCTCTTTGACGCTTGAGTCGAGCGTTGATGGTGATTGATAGAAAGTTTGAATGACTCAATAATTTTCTTCAAAAGCAGTTTGTTAGATTAGCTTTGGTTGAGTTTGAAGGTTCATTGAAGGGCCAATTGAAGGTTGATTGAAGCACACGTCAATCGATTGACGGAAACTTGATCAAAATGATTGACCGTCTAGGCCATCTAGGGCCTTCTTTAGGCTGTCAGCCTTTTATTCCATTTACAAACAAAGAAAGTCAGTTAATCTTACTGTTCTATAGAGAAGTAGTTCCTTGCTGAATAATATTAATCACCTTATATGCTGACAGAAAGAGAATTCATCTTGGTGTATTGCGACGTCTTTGGGATGACTAAAAAAACGATGAAGAAACAAGTATTAAAGTAGAAATAACTGTTTATAAACCAGAATATTGCATATAATCCATAAATGGATGGGGGCTGTGGGGGTTGGAACATTTATACCTTTAGAGAAAATGGCTGATTCTTCAAAAGTGTATGTTTAGGCTCAAATTTTCAAGTTCCTGGTAGGGGGTATATGACCACAAATATACTGTACATGAAAATGTAGGCAAGTAATTTTTTTTACAAATGGAGTTTACTTCAAGTAGATTCATTATATCTAATTGTACTACTTTACTTTATCAATGAAAAGTTGAAATTTTAGCCTATAGGTCAGATACTTATGGCTTTGTACCATCTGTCTATTCTAAACAGAAGTAAGTCCAAACCGTAATTGGGGGGTTTCAAATAATTCAAATCCCTGTATATGCCACAGTATTTGAAACTGCCATTACTAATCACAAAGAAAAATACCTTTCAAATTTTTAATTTGATTTTGAAGTGTCTAGTGGTAGAATTACTTTGTTCATTGGATTAGGATTGTCACATTCCATTCCAACCACCCACTGATTTGCGTCAGGAAAAAAAGAAAGGGTTCAAGAGTGACAACCAAAAAGCCTGTAACTGTGATGGAAGAAGGAGAAGTAAAAAAAAAAACGCGCTCAAACAATAAATTCCAATGTTCAAATGAAATTCCCAGTGCGTGGTTGGCCTATGGCTCCCACTTTCACCCATAACCCCCTTTGAATTTGATGCTCCCATAAAAACACCCATTTCTCAAAATAGACAACTGATCCATGCAACAGTAGACAACAGTACATGGAGAATAATTTTGCTGAATTTGATAAAATTACATAAAAGGAGCATTTCCAGATTTTTATTGGTGTATCAGAAATGGATTATAAGGTTTCATATGGAACATATCTTCCCCTCCTTAATATTACGATTGGTGAGAAACTGCTTGATAATTTATTGTATAATGTCAGTTGAAATAAATTTGATAAATATGGCCAGGGAATATATCGTAAATAATTTACCGCCCCGTTTTAATTGCGAAAAATTGCTATAATTTATTTAGGCTCAATGTTAAGCCCTGAGCTCCTAAATTCGGCCTCACAATATGACATTGATATTTTACATTGTCCTACTTACAAATGCACTTGCCTCTAAGGGTATACATATGTACATCCAGTAATTCCTCACCACTCAGGTATAATGGATGACCATTGTGCGGATGAAATTGCTAAAGAAAATTTCTAAATATTGACCAGCCAAGTTGGAGACCCATTCCTCTAAACCATATCTTTCGATGGAGATTATCAGAATTTCATATAACGAATAATAAACCAAATTTATCCCCATTTCCCACCAAATTTCATTCCAAAATTTGCCACAGAATCTGTACTGGCTCAAACGGTCTCAACATGCAGGATTTCTCCTGATAAATCTCCGATACAAATGGCCTCACTGCCTTCTTCTCTATAGGCCTATTAAAGTTTATACAGTACAAAAAATGAGAAAAGGGATTATTACTTATTTGAATGTAATGTGCTAATACCCATATAGTATACCGTCAACCGGGGTTAGATTGATAATCAGGGGTGACATTGACACAACCATGGTAAAATGTTTCTTTTAACTTTTGACGACAAGCGGTGTGACGAAAATATCCGATAAAATCCTAGATGGTTCTTTAGATTATCTTCGTCCGTCAGTGTGGAAATGGCGTGGCACCTCGAGAACCTCTAGTCAGTTGGTTTTTGGGGTGGATGTTTCCGGTTTTATGATCCCCTAGGGTTATTCTTTTACTGAAGCGACTGATTTGGTCAGTTTTGAAGGCTGTTTTTTAGTTTTTTCTATGATTTTGTAATAACTAATGTATTTTATCGCTTTTGATACATTTGATACAATAAACGAGTTTTACAGCAAATCCGACAGTCTTAAGGCTGATGGTCCAAGCTGGTTGTCAAAGTAACCCCAAAGCCGGGTGACTTTGATAATCGAAATTATCGTTACAAATGAAGTACTTGCGTCAGAGATGCAATATTAAGCGTCTCAGGCTGCCATCTCGTAGCAAAAGTCGCACTTTTGGCACTAGCTTCAGATTTTTTTTTTGACCGCCCTGCTAACTCCTAGAGGGCTTTAAAGTTGAAAACTATGTAAAAGTCACCCCGGTTGACGGTATTTGAAAGAGTATGTAACACTGCCTCAAACACCAAAAACTACCACTCTCAGTTAAAAGCTGGTTGGCTACACCTTCACAAAGAGTATTGAACTTGAAATACACAACAGGATGGTTCAGCGCCTTGAATCCAAGGAGCTAGTACAATGTATATAAACTGATGTATGCTGCAACAAGCCATTAGCCTTCATTAAGATGTAGAAAAGGCAAGAGAATGGTCTTGAATGAAAAGCCAATAATTTTAACCAGAAGATAAAGAAAATGAGCAAGAAAAATAAATAAATTAGTGGATCCCGAATATGTTTTCACTAAACGAGAAATGTTAAAAGTAGAATAGCCAAGGGTCAGAGTGTTTTTTCACAGTTAAAAAAGGTTGGAAGAATAGGAAGATAAGTCTGCAAACCAAGATTAGAATATTGGAAGCTACAGTGATGACAGTGGTCATATATGACTCTGAAGCATGGGCGCTCCGAAAAGCGGATGAAGATATGCTATATGTTTTCCATAGAAATTGCCGATCGTTCTGGGTACCCGGCTGAC
Source organism: Artemia sp. Qi Xiang Cuo (assembly GCF_049724085.1). NCBI lineage: Eukaryota > Metazoa > Arthropoda > Branchiopoda > Anostraca > Artemiidae > Artemia > Artemia sp. Qi Xiang Cuo. Next base: position 26,476,510 of record NC_142814.1, on the reverse strand, counting down.
TGACCGTATTTCAGACTGTAGGGTGTACGGAAAGTGAGGTTCAATCCCGCTTTCTAGGGATATAATGAGAGAAAGAATAAGTTAGCTAGGATTCTTTGACGTGTTCTGCGGATGAAGGGTGACATATTGCAATTGGTTTTCCTATTTGGTCTACTTTCTAGGTTTAAATGGATACCTGGTCGTTTATGGTTCGGGTGGGAGGATGTCATTATAAAAGATTTAAAGGAAGTGGGAACTTCCTGGGAGGGTGTAAAGAGCTTGAATAGATGGGGATGGAGGAGGAGCGTGCGTAGCTGTGCTGGCCTCAGGCGGCTTGGTGCTGCAGTGAGTTGTTAGTAGTAGTAGTAAATAAGAAATCGTTTGAAAATAATCCTAGTGGCACATTCATCTTTTACAAGGGACGTGTGAAAGAGCTGTCCTAGGGGAAGAGGTATGTTGCCTCAAGAAGTACGATTTCAGCACCAGCGTTTTCTGACAAGAGGGGGTTCTTCAAATCAGTAATGCGGGAGAAATCCTCCTCATGTTTCTTCAGGTATGTACAAAGACATAGTTCTTTTGACAAGTGACTTTCACAACAATAAAAACCCAAAGAAACATGTCAACTACAAAGTGCACTTTTTCAGAGGGGGCTTTTGAAAAATTGGTTTGCAAAAGTTAAACTGCAGGGTAATGACCAGTCTAGGTGAGCAGCAGCTCTAATCGAAAACCTTGAATGTGAAATTGAAAACGGACAGTTATTAAAAAAGGTTTTCCATGTTTCGTGTCATCGAAGTAAAGAGCTATATTAAAACTTAAACCAGACAAAGATCGCCCTATATCTAGATCGCTAGATGCACCGCTTTTAATACAGAAGTTTAGCTAATTATTTGTTGAGAGTATAAATACAAAAAATTTTATGTTGACACTTTAACGCAAAACTTTTAGGTCCAATCTTTAAGAGTGATTCTAGCATATGATTTTTTAAGAGAATAATTAGTATCTATAACATGATCAAATCTGAGCGTAAACCCCCTAAGGTCCTCATATGAACCAGTTTGTGGTACCGAACTGCCAGGGGGTTGCTTTTAGGGAGGCTGCTCCCCTTCTAAAAGCTGTTCAATTTATGCTAAAGTTTAGCTTATGAAATATTGAGAGCATAATTTTCTATAATCTATGTGTTGAAACTTTACCGTAGACTTATTAAGGCCCCCTCATTTCACACAGTTGATTCTGAATGTGTTTTGTTTATGTGAAAGCCTAAAAGTGAGGTTTATACCGATATTAAATTTCTTGATTTTCGGTTGCCTATAGAAAATGTCAACGACTCGCTGTCTTTTTCATTTAATCTGCACGATTCTGAGAAACCTTCAAAAACCTAATACTTGTTTTAATCTTATCTCTGTCAACTTGCGCAAGGCTTTCGATTTAGTTAGCCAAAATATTTTAAGTGCAACATTTTTTCATGGTTTCCGAAATGATGACATTCTGGTAAAAATTGTAACTTCCTTCTTTTCATAGGCAGCGCTGTGCGCCATGGGCGCCCATATGGGGGGGCAGGGGGGGGGTCCCGCCCCCCTAGGCTGAATGATGTTGCCTTATTTTTAAATTTTTTTTTCTGTGATTCCTATTATGTAGCATTAAAGTGCCAATTAGACGTGGTTTGCCCCCCGCCCCTAGAATTCAGCTTATGGGCGCCCATGCTGTGCGCTGCCTAAGTAAAGAACGATGTGGGCACAATGTGTTTTTTTTTCTCCACCCGGGCACTTCGCATCGAAGGAGTTATCGTAGAAACTTCGAAAACGACTCATTAGATTGGAAATTAGAGTGGCTAGTGCCCTTTTCAACAGTTGAAAGTGATTGGAGGGTAACTACCCCCCCCTCCCACGAGCCCATCATACCCCCAAACACATCCAATCAAAATTATGGGATAGCCATTTTGTTCAGCGTAGTTGACTTCCAGATAGAAAATTTGTTTTTGAGGAGGACACTGCCCCACAACCCTCATGGCAAGGGTTTTAAGTTATGCCCTGAGGGCATAGAAGGTTTTTATAGAAGGCGTTTTCGTATAAACTTTAAAAAAAAGCTCAGTCGATTGGAAATTCAAAGGGCTAGTGCTCTTTTTAATAGTCGAAAGTGATTGGAGGGCATCTAGCCCCCCCCCCCCTCCACCCCACGCCTATCATTCCCCCAAACACATCCAGTCAAAATTTTGAGATAGCCATTTTGTTCAGCGTAAATGATTTCCAGATAGAAATTGTATTTTTGAGGAGAACATTCCCTCACAACCCTCAGGGCAAGGGTTGTAAGTTATGCCCTGGGGGCATATAAGGTTCTTATTGAAATTTTTGTCGTAGAAACATGAAAAAAGGCTCATTCGATTGGAAATTCAAAGGGATAGTGCCCTTTTTAATAGTCGATTTGAGGGCAACTAACCCCCCTCTCAGTCCCAGCTATTCCCCAAGAACATCCAATCAACACTTTTAGACAACCATGTTATTCAACTTAGATGAAAGTTTTGGTAATTAGGTCCTTAAGGATGACAACCCCTCCCCCCACAGCCCTCAGGGCAAGGGTTGTAAGTAATGCCCTGGGGCATATAAAGTTGTCTATGCCTTCCCAAGGACAGAACATAATTTACATTTTAGTGAAAAAATTCAAATGACTGTGCATTGTCAGTTTAATATACATATACTGATATTTAGTAATCAAAATGTAGAGATTATTTGATTTATTAAAGTTATAAAAGTAAAAACATTTATATTTTTTCAATAAAGTGCAAATTTTGTTCCGCCCTTGAGAAGGCATAGGGGTTTTGCGCTCAACTTGTGTTAATTTCTGCTCGTTTTGAGTTTGACTCGGTCATTTATTGCTATTTCTGTTTGTGTTGGGTTTCATTTATTTATCTACGCTGATGTGTGGTAGTTTCACGCTTGGTAGATTATTTGATTTTATTTTTACTCATTTTTTGTTTAATGGAGTTCTTTACTCTTCGTTGAAAAACTTATTTTGTGGAAAAAGTTTTTTTAGTTAATTTCTGATAAGAAGCAAATGAACAAATACAAACATTTTTTATTCTTATCTCCTGTCTATTTCCTGCGGTATTCCCCAGGGTACCTATTTTGGCCCACTGATTATTCTAATAAAGCTTAACATCCAGTGTCGTAGAAGTAATTATTTACAAGTATTTAAATATGTATTTAATTACAAATCAGATCAAATAATTTAAATACGTATTTAATTATTTTTTTCTGTATTTAAATACAAATTAACTTTTTCCAATATTTCTAACTACTTTTGTCTATCAAACACTGTTTTCGAGAGTAATTGCTGTTTTTCCAGACTGCATTTTGTATAGTTAGATTTTTTAAATCTTGTTTTAGAAGACCCATAGGAACACTGTACTGGAGGGCAGCTATGTTTTAAGAGTAGGCATATATAAAAATAGCAAAAGTTCAGTAGCCAAGGCAAAATTTTTCATTGGTTGTCATTGTTAGTATTCAATCTTTTGAAGTAAGGAAATCATTTTAAAGTGTTTTAACTGAACTGGAATGAGTACTCTGTGTACTAAAATTCAACTAAAAAGTATAATATCTGTCTCATAAAAAGTCTAAGGCACTAAAATTAGGTGGAACATAAGTGGAGACGCCGTTTTGAGAAATTATTAAAATCTTAGTCTATGCTTCAACCTTTTACTTCTTGTCAGGCAAATAATAACGTCAGGTCACAACAGATATTCATGTGGAGATGAGACAGGTGATACGCACAAAAATGGTTGACTTCATAACATCTGATGGCAAGTAGACCTGTAAATGTCTATTTGCCAAATTTTTTACTATTGGTTGTGACTCTTTTCATAACAATTTTTTTTTTCTTAAAACTGAAAGGTTAATTAAGCAATTTTAAACTAATTCCTTCAACATTTAAAACAAGGTTTGATAAGTAAAATAACTTTTAATTCAGATAATAATAATTGTGGGTCTTTTGGATGCAGTATGCAACAGAACCACTTAAGAAGACTCAAGACTAAAGCGTGGATGCACAAACTATAAGGAGATTCAGGATAAATCTTTTATTAAAAGTTGTCCCAAATCTTGGTTCATAATTTTGGGTTCAGGTGTCGGTGCATGTAAACCTGAAGAAGAGGTTTTTGGACATCTACTTCCCTGCCGATAGACTACTTTGCCTTGTATTGTAACAGAAAAATTTAAATATTTCACAAATGGTGAATGAAAAAAAGTGCAACTGTTCACATATACTTTATTTCTGTCTAGCTATTTTGAACAAAATAAAAGAAATTGCTGCTAAACTTTGTACCACTTATATCCTGCTCTGTTGAGGTTGTTTCTTTTTAATTTTTTATTTACTTAATTCTTCAGCTGGACAGTGATGAAACGTAGATTCGTATCCCGCAAAAAGAATACGTTTTGCTAAAGATCGTGTTTAAAGAAAATGTTTATCTACAATTTATTCTTATTTATTTATTTATTTCTAACCTGTCATACAATACAAAAGTACACAGGAAATCAGTAGCAAACGGGTTTGCTTTAAGGATGGGCCAATTGGTAGACCAAGATAAACAAGCTTTTCAACTGGCTTTCCTAAAGAATGTCCCAGTTGGACTGACGTTGTAGGACCCAAATTACCCCAATTAAATTGAAGAATCTCAGATTTCTCAGAGTTAAATTCCAGCCCCAATTTAGAATATCCACTCTCGTGTATGCTGAAGTTTTCTTCAGTACGCTGTGACCTGCTAAAATTAAGGACAGCATCCGCATAACAGCCAAGTGTCACGTTTGTTGCTGCCTCGATGCATGAGCAATATACGTTTTGATTGAGTATCTAGGACACCGTTGTTAAAAAGAGTAGGCGAAGTGATAGCACCTTGACGCGTACCTTCATAAACAGAAACAAAACTATTAAGATTATTTGGTGGGTTATGGGACGAGAAAGTCTATTTTGTGGAAAAGATTAGATGAATCGGACACCAGCAAATTAAATAGATTTGTAATTTTGATGCGTACTTTAAGCCGCGAATATAAATTTCTCAAGGTACGAATAATAGGGGTGAACACCTCTTTTTGCCATATGAAGGAGCATGGGTCCGTGTACCAATGAGTCAAATGCACGCCTCAAATCGTGAGCTGCTAGAACGAGGCCCTCTTGGCCCAGTTCAGCCTCTATTAGGACATTAGCTGCAGCACTAAGGGCATTAAAGCACCCTATTTTATTCTGAAAACCAAACTGGTATGGCAAACTGGTAGTATTGGTGTCTGAAAATGTTTCATTTTCTAACGTCTTCATCCATTACTGGCTTATGATTTTTTAAGTACATGGAGATCCAGGAGAAGAAAAAAGCCAGAAAATACGTGTTTTCACAGAAACTCTTGATCATAATGAGTCAGAGTCGGGAGAGGGTGTCAACCTGATGATTGCAGCAGTTTGGATTCTGAAGCCATGACAGAACAGCCTCCCAGAAAAAGAACTCCAAGCACAGTTTTCTTTAAGAAAAAGCCAAGTGAACTTTCTCAGAGGCAAATTAATCATCTCATAGTGAACTACATAATTGAAAAAATACGGCCTCTTGTGACTGTAGAGAAAAAGGCTTTCAAAAAACCTTGTGCAAGGCGTGTCTCTGTGGAATTCTCGACAAGATGCTGTGAAAAGGATTGTCGAGGTGCGGGACCAGATTAGGCAGGTTTACACCAAACTTAACGTACCAAAGTTGAAAGCGATTGAGCTTAATTTTCTTGAGGTTTATGCCGAGGTAACTGAACCTCTCGCCAGGGCACTTGACATTCTACAGGAGGACAAGAACTGTTTTCTGGGAATGCTATTTTTCACATAGATAGGACTAAGAAAGAAAATGATTGACATGAAACAAAAACGCTCTATCAAGCATGCATAAGCTGTTGTGGAAGCGACCTTGGACGGTTTAGAGAACCTGTTTGCACACGCTTTTACAATGCAGCTAAGAGAATCTAGTTTTAAAAAGCTAGCAATAGCTGGTGGAAGTGACCCTAGTTTCAAGGGAAGATGAATACCGGGAAATATCCGTGATCGAATCATTGATGTGGTTTGTGACTCAATAAAACATATTTTGCCATCCAAAGCTGATGATCATTTGACTGATTGTGATGCCGAGCACAGCAAAGTGACGTTGATTAAAACACGCACAAGCTCTCGTGAAAGAAATCTTGGATGGTTTAGAGAACCGGTTTGCACACGATTTTACAATGCAGCTAAGTGAACCTAGTTTTAAGAAGCTAGCAATAGCTAGTGGAAGCTACGCTGGTTTGAAGGGAAGATGGATACTAGGATATATCCGTGACCGAATCATTGATGTGATTTGTGACGGAATGAAACATATTTCGCAAGCCAAAGCTGATGATCACTTGACTGATTATGATGCCGAGTACAGCTAAGTGACGTTGATTGATTCTGATGACTTGTTACTTTCGACAGTGATGGTGTTGGGACGAGCACGGATTCTTCATTTGGCTGTAACATGAAAGTTTAGTTATTGAGGTTCATGGACAATAAGAACTATTCGATTGAGTCCTTGAAAGAATATCCAGACGTTGCAAGAGTTTTCTAAAAGTTCAATACTGCCATACCATTCTCTGCTCCATTAGAATGTCTGTTTTCTGTTTGGGGTTTGGTTTTCACTGGAAAGCAGAGTTTGCTTTGATATAAGAAATTTGAACTCCCAACTTTGATAATGAATTTTGTAAGAATCTTCATCATAAACGGTACGTTTTGAGAAAAAGGTGTGTTGTAGCTAGAGTAATTTGTCTTTTAAATACGTATTTTGTAATTAGATACAAATTAGTTCCCTGGCAATGTATTTCTAATTACTAATTAATTACTTTATGGTGTGAGTAATTTGTATTTGCAATTAACTACATTTAAAAAATATTTCCTACAATACTGTTACAGCCCTTGTCATGGTTTCTCCAATCCAATCGGTGAAGATTTTTGGGCGTTACCTATTCCAGAAGTTTGCAATAAGGGTATCAAAAGTAACCCCGGTTCAAAGTATTCAAAGCTGTGGCTTACGAAGCTGTTCAAACGGAACCTTCTGTGTCACATTTTGTCGCTGTGGCCCATCAAAGCCAAACTTGGTGTTATGACAAAATTTAAGAATAGTCATTTTTATCAGAAAGATCGAAGTATCAAAATGTGTCTCTGAAGTTAGCATGACCAGGGTTGCCAACTTTTCTGTTAGTGAATCCCTTGAGCGTCCAAAAATGTGTTATTTTGAGCTAAAATATGTCGATCTTGACATCTCAAAACTTTTTTTTCTTACCATTTGTATTAGTGACCAAAAGATACTTTGTAAGCCTTTTAACATCAAATCAAACCTGTTAACATCAAATATAATGAAAAAAAGTCCATACAAAACATTCACTTACTGTGAAAGTATGAAACTCATATAAACATGTAAATACCTTACTTTTGAGAAAATCCTTTACCTAAGACATTTCTGGCAAAACTTGGTTACTTAAAAAAAAAAAAAAAAAAGCACTACTTTAATGAAAAGTGAGTTTTTTTTGTTTTTTTTTTTACCAAAATATCCAGTTGGGAAATATCCGGTTGGGAAATTTTTCATTTTATGTCCTTGCTTTGCCCTTTTATGTCCCAAATTTCCTAACCGTGTCACTTTTTTACCCTTTTATATCATTGTGTCCTTTTGACATAAAATATGTCCAGTTGCAACACTGGGTGTGACCCTTAAGAGGATTGGTAAATAAATCTTTGAGGAAGGATATGCTTATTATGTTTTGTTGAACTCAAGACCTTACGGATATTCTAGTTAGGAATAATTTAAGTTCTTTAAAAAGGTAGTTAGGGGGAAAGGGACCCCAATATCTGAAAATGATGAAATTCATAATGAAGAAGTCTATCAGCGGATTGCATTAGAAATGTAAGAATGTTATGCCTTGTTGGAATCTGGATCACACACGTTAACTTTATTTGGAACAATTTTAAGATTCGAAGCACATTCCCTTATGATGCAAATATAATATTCTAGGCCCAGGACTAATTGATAAGCTCTAGGAGAAAGGTGTTCCAAAAATATTGGAAGAACACTTTTTCTAACAGAATTGTGAGTTATACTGCCCTTATTGTGAGTTTGAAATGATTGAAGGGTAACAAGACCCTTTTTTGCCTTCTTGGCCAAGGTTACCGTTGTTGCAAAACATGATACGAGACTGAATAGTAAGATGAATAGTAAGACGTACGAAGATTAGGTTAAGAAGATACGGTACCTTAAAGTTTATTTGCAAGCCTCGGCGTCGACTGACCGTCACAAATACAAAGGGACCATTAGCGAATTCTCCCAAGGGACTGGCCATCGACAAGAGCTATTGAGAATATGTGGTATGACTATGAAATTTGATTGAAGAGACAATGGAATTCTATGTCCCTTTTGTCGGCAAGTGTGCCAACAAGCCCTACAATTTATGGCAATCATTTCTGAATACTTTGACCAAACAAACTAAGAAAGTTTATATTGGACAAGATCGAGCGATCTGTTAATGTACCCTATCCGCTTAAAGATTCATGTTTAATCAGGTGAAAGTAAAGAGCGCCATTAAAATACAAAAACGAGGGGAAACTATCCAGAAAATGAGGGGATTTCCACTTCCCTCACCTGATTGATTCACGTTGATCTACACACATTTCAGCAAAGACTTATAATAAATATTTAGAAAGAGTAAGAGACTTTATCGAATAAAAAATTAGAATATTTGATCTTTTTCAGGTGTGTTATTTATGGTGTTTTTATCTCCAAAAAGCCATTTCAAAGCTTTGAAGCTGCAAAACAAAAATATGAAGCCTTTATGTATGGTTAATGCACTCACGAAAATAGAATTATTATTGTTCAATTTTTACTAGGCCTGGAATGTGTTCTTAGCCTGTTCCGAAGAAGAACAAGATGAAATCTTAGCTTCACAGTCATTGTGGGTGGATGGTTTAGACAAACTTAGCACAATCCATCAAGAAGAAAGTTATCAACCTAAATTTGAATTTGAAGATAAGAGACTTTTGCATCCTGGCTGCACGGCTATGGAAGCGTTTGACAGACTAAGTGGAAAATTGAAAACTGTTTTGAAAAGGAAAAAACTTCCCTTGGTAAGATATGAAGGCTCAGTTATTATGGTTGAAAGTTCACTTGACTAAAGGCTGACTCAGTGGCAGACATTTAAGGGAAGGGGGGGGGGGGTAAGGAGGGTCTGAACTAGTTCTTTTGACTTTAACATGTTTTTCTGTTTATTGGTGTTTTGACGGGTTACCCCCCCCCCCCTTCACTCCCGTTCAAAGCAAATTATCATAATTGTGTTAGCTCAAGTTTTAGGTATATTATCGTCATCTCATAATTGCTAACGATTGCTAGCAACAATTTTGTGTTCCTATGGATATACATAAATGATGACCACAAAAATTTGTTACTTACAATTCCTAGACATATATAGCGAAAAAAAAATCTGAAGGCTGAAGTTTGGTAGTTCACAGCCACTTAAGCTCGGTTTGAGACCTGTTTCTAACTCCAACTGTCAGTCCTAGGACAGGTTTGAGTTGTGAGAGGTTGTTTTGTCTTTCTGGAGTAGGGACTACAGTTGCTAATATCCTTATTCAAGTCTCGAAGGGTATGAACGTATTGGACGCTACTGTATGTACTGCTTCACCCAATTTAATCATGTTTTAGGAATTAGACTATTTCCTTACGACGTCAGTATTTGCTTTAAATATTTTCAAATCAGAATACATGCCTGTTAAGGTGATAATCCGCAATTTTAATTTAAAGAAATAGTGCTCGTTTTATATGTGAAACTTTTTGTGGTCATCAAGGAAACAAAGTGTCGACAAACCAATAGTTTTCCGTTTGTTAACCATAAATGGGTAAGTGTGAAGTCCGAGTCGTCTAAAGTCGCTAGAAAGATTTAGTATGACAGTATGGAATTGAGAAGAAGTAGTTATTCTGGCCTGGTGTGTCAAAAATTGTATGAAATGATTTGAAAAACGAGGATTTTGTTTTGACAGTTTGGACTTAAAAGAAGAATTATTGTGTGCAGAGGAATTAAAGAAAGCACTAGAAGGACTGAGAAATAATAAGGCCTTGGGTGCTGATAGTGTTGTAAATGAGTTTCTGAAATATGATGGTTATGAAGTTAGAGATAAATCACTGAAGATTGTGAAGATGAATTCGGGAAAGGGGGAAATACCTAGTAGTTTAAGAAAGAGTGTAATTAAATGCTTTATAAGAAAGGTGAAAAGAGTAAGTGTAGAAATTACAGAGGCGTTAGCTTAATTGCTGTAGGAAGCAATTAACTAAGCATGGTGATACTGACTAGACTAGAGATTCTGTAAATTAAGCCTATAAAGTCTCGAGAGAAGAACAGCAGAGTGTTGTTGGGACGGGGAGAGGATGTGTCAACCAAATTTTTCTTCTTAATTTAAAATTTTTCTTTAATTAATTGAAAAGTGTCTGAAAGATCAGACCCCTGTGGTCCTCAGTTTTATAGATTATGAACAGGCATTTTGTGTTGCTGATAAAAAAAAACTTTAGTGAAGGTCCTATCCTTGCAGGGTATACCAGATTAGTACATAAAGGGGATTAGGGCTATGTACGAGAATAGTATTGGTGAGGCTGTTGTAGGATGTTAGGTTATTAGTTGGCTCGGTTACATCAGACCCCTATGGTCGTCAGTTTTATAGATTATGAACAGGTATTTTATGCAGCTGATAAAAAAGCTTTATTGAAGGTCCCATCCTTGCATGGTATACCAGAATAGTACATACAGGTGATTAGGGCTATGTACGAGAATAGTATTAGTGAGGTTGTTGTAGGATGTGAGGTTATTAGTTGGCTCGGTTACATCAGACCCCCTCGGTTTTATGGATTATCAACAGGTATTTTTTGCAGCTGATAAAAAAGCTTTATTGAAGGTCCCATCCTTGCATTGTATACCAGAATAGTACATACAGGTGATTAGGGCTGTGTACGAGAATACTACTGTTGCGGTTGTTGTATGATGTGATGTTAGTGGTTGACTCGGTTTGGAATCAGGGGGGTTAAGCTGAATTTCGTCCTACCTCCCGCTTATATGGATTATTTTGATGAACTTTATCCTAAAGAGAGCGGGGTAGCCTATCAAAGAACATGGTATTAATTGAGAGGGTAGTACTTTCCTAGAATTGGATTATTCAGATGATTTGGGCAACCTTGATAAAAATGTTAGCAATATGAATGAAATTTGGAGGTTTTGAGAGTTCAGGATTAAGAATACCAGAATTAAAGATGTCTCTTCGACTAGGAATAAATTAGGGTGAAGGGGTAATTTTAGGTACCGAGAAAATCGTTCGAGTGGATGTCTTCACTCAACTGGGTAGTATTAATAGTAAAGATTGTGGTTGCAGTGAAGTTGTGAAAAGTAGAATCGCCAAGGCACAGGTTTTTTTTCACACGTCTGCGAACTATGATTAAAATATTGGAAGCCACAGTAATTATAGTGGTCAAGTATGTCACTGAAGCATAAGTGCTTTTGAGTCTGAGGAAGATTTGTTAAATGTTTTCCAGGTGAATTGTCTGAGGATAGTTTAGGTACTGGTTTGACTGACTGTATATCCAACATAAGGATGCATAAAAATTAGTTCGATGCCACTTTCTAGGCTATAATGAAAGAAAGTTAGGAGGTTTCACTGACGAGGTGTGACAGATGTCAAAAGATTGTGCTCTTTGGCCATCCATCTGGGGCCAAACGAAAAGAAGGTTTTCCCTGAATGGGTTTGGGGAGAGTTCATAAAAAGATTTTAATGAAATAGGGACGGTATGGGAGAGATCAATGAGTGAAGCCTTGAATAGATTGGGATATAGAAATGCGCGTGGTTTTGTGAGCCTCAGGGGGCTTGGAGCTGCAGTGAGCTGTTAGTAGCAGTTGTAGCAGTAATGCATACAAAACAAAAACAACTTCTGCCCTCAGCAGTTTTTTGTTGTTGTTTTTTTATTGATTTTTTTTTTGCGAAATTTTGTCTTAAAGGTGGAAATCACAAAACACAGAATACATCATGTGACACAGTAGACGAAGCAGTAATTCTTGCTGCCAAAAATTTGACACCAATTTTTGCTGCAGTAATGTTAATGAAATTTATTGGGTGCTTTCTCTAAGAATTGTACAGGCGTACAATTGTACCAAGACTGAATGGGAATAGGGCTAATTGGTTGGACATTTTATTTTATTAGTTTATTGGTGGCAATGAAGTACTACTGCTACTAGCGACTCATTGAAGCACCAAGCCATCGGAAGTGTTAAGTAGCGGTGTATTCATGGTTAAATAGCGAGGCAACATAGCCGCGTACGCTGCTCCCTCATTTTAATCTGTTCAGAATATCGCTTTTACTCCCTCCCACGAGTTGCATTTCTACCATGAAGTTCACGAATACCATATTATGCAGACAAAAATTTAGGAAGAAATGTTGACTCCACTGTTGAAATCCCCCTCCTTTCACCATTTTAAAAGCATACAGTGTTCTTCTTTTTTTCTTTCGTTTTTTGTTATGCGAAAGTAATTCGATTATAATATTCCGTTTTCACCCTAATTCCTATGTATTTTTTTCTAAATTATCTACCCTTTCGAATATTATAAAGTACAGTAATTGCTTTTATTGGAATTTATTTTCAGGGGATACTTTTTTATTTGGAAGAGGAAATCTCTGATTTTTTCACAAATAATCCCCGTGGTGTTATCACGTTGGAAATCCCAAGTAGTTTTGACCGCCTTCTTCTGCATGCTGTGAGTGAATACCATCTCCTCTCATCAACAAGTGAGTATTCTCAGTATATCTCAGTTGAGTTTGATTTGCCTTTTGAACTTTTTGTCCCTAAGATCAAATGGTTTATCTTAACATTTTCATAACATAGACGAGAACGAAAATAAGTTTTGAAGATCTTTTATCACTATGACCAATCTCGGTTTGGCCTTCGGCTAAACCGGGATGTTTCTTCCTTCAACTATTTTTACCGTAATTTACTATTGTCTTTCTGACCTTTAAAACTTGGTGGCTCCCCTTTTTTACTATTTTCGTTTCAACTCACTACAGCTGACCATGATTGCTGAGCATGGTAAGTAGTAATAAATACTAATATATCTACAAAAATCGGAAACAAAACCGCAAGCTCGCTTTCAATTTGTAAGTAATGAAGGATTCACCATTGTTTTTTTGCTAGTCTATTGAAACATGTTGGATTAAATTTAAAAGCTACCACAAGCATTCAATCCCCGTAGTATTTGTGATGTCGCTTTCTATGGTGGCATATTTTCTGAGTTGAAAATGGTGGAACAGCTCCATGATGTCAAATTGTCAAGAAATAATACAAATTAAGTTTATCAACGTGCAGAAAACCAGTTAGAGTATTCGTTAATTTTAATGTTTGAATTTCATCAGCGATCTCATGGTTGCGTAGCTTTCTGTGGGAATAAATATTTTACGACTTTGGGTAAACTATCGATAAAACTTCTGCGTTTATCTAATGTGGCATGATTTTGGTTGTATCGGGTTGATCCAAATTCAGGTTTTTCTATATACTTAGGCGCTTTTTTTTATTCTCTTAAACGTTGGTGAATTCAGTTTATTTTTTCTGAGGAGGAATGGTCCTAAGAAAAAAAATTACTAATATTACTAGCTCAGAGTAGATTGAATAGAACAAGCCATTTAAACCGTCGTAAACATATTCTGCATTTTCTACGAAAAGTTTGTTTCCGTTTTTTTTTTTTGAAGGAAGGTATGAGGAAGATTAAAAACTGATTTAGTTTATCTGGTCACTAGCAATTCAGGATGATCAAATTTGACCACTGAATACAATATTTTAAGGACTGAACAGACATAGCGTTTTCTCCCAGTGTTTTAAAAGCCAATACGTGTGGACCGTAAGCTGACTTTTTCACAGAAAAGGTAGCATTTTCTTTGCTAATATTTATTTTACAAGTTATTTCAAAATTCGTAAAACATGGACACTCCATGAAGAAGATTTGCCTGGCCAAATCGTTAAGCAGCATATCAAATGAGATTGATTGCACGTCTTCCAACCTCTTTAGTAAGTAACTCCACAAGTCTTATACTGAAATTATTTCAATAAAATGAGACACCCTCTCAAACGTAAGTAAGACAGAGCAAAAAATGTGCAGAATGAGCGTTAACCGTCAAGCCCATAAATGCACAAAATTATTTTGCTCGTCTTTGATCTAGAGGTTCTGATACGTTTAAGTTGTCTCAATCAGTGCCGTTCTCCCATTCTTCTTATAAAACAAACGCGCTATTTTGCAAACACAAAGTCTTGCAGGTAAGAGTGGACTGCATAGGATTTTAGGAGGAATGTAACTCATTGTTTGGGGAAAACCTCAGGCACGTCCTTGGATTTTTTGACCCAACAAAAATAAATTATCATGTATATTAAGAAATATGCTCATCCTCTTACGACAGATATACAGAGATTCAAATACGTACGTACAAAAAGCATTTCTCTAGAGGCCAGTGTGAAAATAGAAGTAATTCATATATTCTTTTGAGATTTATTCTTACGTAAGAAGAGAAAAAAAATCCTTTAAATATCATGTTTTGTAACATTTGTAGAGAAACTGGTTTTAAGGTCATTTGATAGGTGCACGTTATTATTCAACAGAACGAGGCGGAAACTTTTGCCATCAATTTTCAAGCCTCGAAACTTTTCCAAAAAAAAAAATAAATTAAAAAAAAAATGCGTAGGTGTGAACGCGGCGTTAGTAAGTATATGATGTGGTTAGTATATTAGTTCTTAATGGGTTATATCCATCCCCACTCACCCTCTAAAAGGTTGTCAACCACTGATACGTAGATATTTTGCAAGGAAATGCTTGCCTAAAGTATTGGCAGGGTTAAGTTTTGCTTAGAAGGAGCATTTCTAGGCGGAAAACTTTCGCGCCCTCTTTGTGTTTGGCTTTGTAAAAGTTTCTGAAACAAAGTTATATGTTGTACAACGGATCCTTTTATGAATTTTAAATCTTAGAAACAGATGTCATTTTCTATTTCCTAAATGATAATGGACTTCTGCTGTATCAGTCTTCTAACAATCTCAGCAAAGCTCTTCCTGATAATAATATTACTACTGCTAAGAACTCACCGAAGCATCAAGCCACCTGAGGTCAACACAGCTATGCATAATCCTCCTCCATCCCAATCTTTTCAAAGCCTCCCTCTATACACACATCCTTAGACGATCCCTGGGGAAGGTAGTATAACCTTTCACCCACTGTGCGCATTTAAAATCATAAAAGTTTTGCTCATAATCACACAGAGGCGAGAAATAGGGACACCTCCCTTAATTGGTGCACAGGACTATTTCTTAGAAAAATCCAAGAAAGTCACTTCGAAATGCACTTCTTCGTATCTCTGCATATGTTCCCTGTGCAAGTTTAGGAATGTTATTTTTCTAAAGTCTTATATTTTTGATGATTCAGCTTAAAACTTAAACGAGGCCAAGAATCTATGGAAAGAGGATTCTGTTACAGAAATACAGTCCTATGATCCAGGATTCCAAATTTCGTCAAATTATTCACAACATGTTAAGCTCTGTCCTCCAGATCACTCGCTTGGGGAAAAAAGTGGTGGAGTCTTGTTGTTACAAGGGGCTGGAGTTTTTACTAAGATTGTTAAGAACACTGCTAATGACGGTCATGGGCCGTAATTTCGTTTCTGCATTCCTTACAGAAGAAGGTGAGAGTGACAACTGGGCTTCTTTCTTATTTTTACATTAACGTAACTAATAAAAGCCTTTAGCTGTAAATTATATAGTTTCATGCTTTGAAACAGTAGAAATTTCGAAGATTTCCTAGGATAATTCCGAATCTAAACCATACTCCGTTATTTATTCACTACAACTTGTATGATAGACTGCCAAGAAAACTAAGTTCTAGAAATAGGAGAATGGCACTGTTGGGGATAACGCTGTTTGAGTGCTGCAAATATCAGAAGGTATTGTCTCTAAGGTCCTTTGAGGATTACCACTAGAAAGATTACCACTGTTTATACTAGAAAGCAATGACCTCTGGATAATCCGTGTTTGTTGTTTAACATATCCAGCCGCACGACTCGAATTTATCTAGAATGATACCCTTCGGAAAGGGATATACGCCGTAATTTATCTGTGGAGAGGAGAGGGTAACAAATTCGAAAAAAAAACTTTAGAAACCTAGGAAATTGCGTTGTGCGTGCCTCATTTGCCACAAGTGCCCGGCTCCACCTGTAACACTTGAACCTGTTTGTGACTAAGTATGTGGGATTCAATGATTTGTGTGTGCTCTACCCTACCAGTCATTAATGTGGATTCAAAAACGTTGGATGAGAATTATGTTGATCCAGTTTTCTTCTTTGTTTTGTTTTCATGTAAATATCTGTATTGCATTTAAATTCATATTTTTAGTGTAGAATTATAAAAAATTACAATAGTTGAAAATTGATATGAAATACTGCTACTACTGCTACTAACAACTCATTGCAGCACTTAGCCACTGAGGCCGGCACAATCACAATTGCTCTAAAATTACAAATTAACCTAAAATGAGCTAAATTTTTGTTCCCAGATGCCAAGGATTTTATTAATGTAAAGATTTTTCGTTAACCGTAGTTACATTAAGGGTGGTGGCATATAACTGACACCATATTTTTATACTCTCTATTAATCATCAAGTCTATATGTAGTGTAAAGGCATTTGCGAATGGTAACTATTGCAAAATTAATGGCCTAATAGAATTTCTATTCAATTTTCTTCTTCTTTTTTTTCCTTATTGTTTTTGTTTATTTCCTTTATTGAACTCTGCTGAGAATAGGGGATTATTATTGAAGTCTAGTGATATATCTCAATTAGATCAAGGGGTCGTATATTCTTAATTTTTTTTTCTTTATTTTAAGGTTTTCTTTTGGACGATCAGCGTCGGGGCACTATGATCAAGAATCGATATGAAAATTTTATTAAGCCAGATATGTCACTTGGCGAATTTGTGGAAAAGAAATTTGGTGTCAAACGGGCTTAAAATTCTGATTTCTCAGTAACATGTAACTGTACGCAGAAAATTAGGAAAGTTGATGTTAATTTTTTGTTCTGATTTCTCAATTTCTTTTATTTTCTGTGCTTTCATTGTTAGACTTTGTTCCAAGTGTTTTTAAATTTCAAAATTTTGGTTATAAGTGGAAATTATTGAGCTGCTAATTGAGCAAATCGTTGTGCCTAAAACAAATCGGTACATCCGACATATGCATTATCTTGCAGGAGAGGGAAAATTATATTTTGAAGCCTTTTTTGGTAATAGTATGACGACTTGTGTGCCTTTAAAGTATCCAGTTTAATTAATTTAACTTCTTATTTTTTGAAAATAGATTATTTAGGCAAATATTAAAAAGCCCTCTCCCCCTCCCCTCTCTTCCCTGCTTTTTTATAAACTTTGATGAAGATATATCAATTTTTTTGTTTATGTGAAGATGCATGGAACGGAAGATGCTAGGAAGGAAAAAAAACGTAATTTGTTTTACTCCAAATATTTGCTTATTCTCTCTCCTTTTTTCTCTTATTTCTTCAACTCCCAGTGTTTTTGAAGTTTACTTTTATTTTAAATGTCTGTATTTTATGTATAGTTTGAGGTATTGTGAGTGTGTAGTGTTTTAGAGAAAATGGTCGTTTTGATTACTTGTTTTAATATCAACTAAAATCAAATCTTAAATCCAGTCAAACGTTTCGAGCTGTGTTCGAATGAAATAATATTTTTATTACAATTATTAATGCTGCTATCAGTGTCGATGACCTCTTACTGCTATCTTAACATTTGCACATAGGATGAGTATCGGAGGAGGACTGGTTAACAGTTCTTTGGCGAATCTACGCGTTACTGACTTTTGTCGCTATCCAACGTTTAATAGGCACTTTAAATACATATTTTCCAACGCTGTCAATCTTTTCTCTGTTTTTATATCCAGTTTTCATCACTCGCTAGCATATAACAAAAGTGACATGATGTTGCCGTTGAAAAGCTGTAGTTTTAAACAAAGAATGTTTTTTTCTCTACCTCGAAACTGGTTTAAGTCTGTTAAAAGTGCCGAGAAATGAAATTAATAGAAGAATAGGATTGGCTTACCACAAAGGACTATTCAAATTTCTAAGCATGTAAAGAGACTATCGCGTGAGTGCGTATGAAGCTGAATTTTAGATTAATTCCTTCTTGAAATTAGAAGCAAAGAAATTATACCAATAAATGAGCAACAACAGAAAAAACAAAATTACATACAGATACGAAAAATAAAGCATCAAGTTGGTGCTTTAATTTGTTTAAAATTTCATTAATTAATTAATGTTCTGTTTCTTAGCTTTTTATAATAGTCAAATGTATCTACGTTCTTGGGTATTTTTTAACAATTTTTTAATCGAATTTCCCTCCTCAAATAGATTACTGATTATACCCGAGAATTAACTATTATGTTTTATCTCATGTGTATTGTCGTTGGAGGACGGGACAAGGTTTGTTTCTCAGTATATTCTTGGAGATAGAAGTTAATTTCTTCAGTCATAGCGACAATTTTAACTTGATGACTTTATTAGTTAGAAAAATGTTCCTATTTGGGGGAATTTCTGGAACATAGCGCAGTTGGACGTTACCACAGCTAGTAACTACCGAATCTACTTAGACTCTGGTATATATTATCATAACTAATTCAAATTGAAACATAGTACATATGGCGCTGAAAAGTAGATTTAATTCAGAATATGCTAGAAAATCTTTCACCAACAACATATAGGTGCGTGCTTCCGAATTTAATCCCAATTCACTCTCCCCTCCTTCTGTAGTTTTCATATCATTTTGTGCTGGTTTATTTCTTTTTCTATAAACATCATCTGATCTACTGTTTCAAATGATGAAGGTTTGACTGGATAGCAGTTTGAATTAAGTCACGTTTTATTTTTCTTTTCTTTTTTATCCTAACTATCCGTGCTTGCATTTAGTTGTTTATTTTTGTGATAGAAAATATTTCAAGGAAAAGACAAATAGCTGACAAGCAATTTAGTAAAGTGTTCCATATTAGATTTGATTTTCGTTATTTTATTACGAAATTTTGAACATGGGATAAATATTGACTTTCTTATGTTTACTTAATTTTAAATTTTCCTTGATTTATTAAGAAAACACGTCGAGTTGATTTTAAGCTTGTGTTTGACATCATAAATATGAACATTTTTTGTATTAGTTTTCAATAAAGTTTCTCTGTTATGTACGATAAACCATGCTATATGTTGCTACTTTACATAAACTAATCCTGCGCTTCCCAAAAGTTTGACAGATTACACTTTTTTTTAAGAAGAAAAAAGGTCCACTGCGAAGAATAGCTGTGCTGGAAAGATGAAGCGACCAAACTAGCCGTGTTGTTGTTAATAACTTGGCATTTTAGAAGCTGATTTGACTATTTCCACTTTGTGCATTTGATGAGGTCGTAGCGCCGAAGCTGTTGATCGGCTTTGAATTTTGCAGGTTCACACGGAAATTATTGAAGAATAAGGAATACAAAAGTATTACATATATTTACTTTTTCACCGAAGACTGACAATTTTATAAACCACCTTTGACGAGGTTCATACTAAAATGCACATCAAAACACATTCTCAGCACTCGGGAAAATAAGCAAGAACGCCTCGAAAAAATGCCAATAAATTTGAAACATTATTACCAAATGATTAGAGCGTTAAAATTAATTGTGTAACGAGCCCTTTTTTTTAATTTTCTTTTATTTCGTTTATGAACTCAGAATTCAGCATATTCATGCTGAATTCTAAAAGACTCGAATCAGCTCATTAGTTATATGGCTTATAATATTAGAAGTTTGGGTTTAGAACTGAAAAGTTTTCACATGTTTGGTTAAAATGCTCTTTTTTCAATCTACCTAAAATAATTCATTGTGGACGATTTTTGCTCACTTTCACAAGTGAAGTCAAGGTTGCCACCAAAATGAATTTCTTCGTACCATTAAATTTTATGTCTAATTTCGCCTCAAAATGTACTTTATACTGAAATGGATGGTAAAATCGTCTTCTCGTGGATAAACAAAAGTTCAGTGTTGTAGAACAACTGAATTTGGGAGAATAACGAAATATATGGTATTTTAGTTCTAAAAAGTTATTTAATTTGAGGGCATTAAAGAGTCAACGGAGTAGTGCTGACATAGAAAAGAGCGATTCGTATCGGATATCTTATTTACGTTAAATTTTCTTTTCCAGTCACTTCAGATTGAACGAGCGATCTTCGAAACTTGAAAGGGGGCTCATTCTATCGGAAATTCGAATTTCTTTTGCCCTTCTACAGGGTCAAATTTTATCGGGAGGTGACCAGCTCCCCTCTATGCCCCTGTTCGCCCCGAGGAACCCCTTTATCCCCTGATGACATCGGATGGAAATCTTAAGATCATTTCACTCAGAATAGTCATTCTTCACCATGGACGCCCATATGGGGGGGCAGGGGGGGGGCTCTTGCCCCCCCTGGCTGAATGATGCTGCCTTATTTTTATATTTTTGTTCTGAGATTTCTATTATATAGCATTAAAAGTAGCAATTAGACGAATTTTGCCCCCCCCCCTGGAATTCAGCTTATGGGCGCCCATGTTCTTCACGGATATATTTTGGTAGAAAAGTTGGGTTTGTTGCATTTTATTCAAACCAAATTCACACAAAGAATGTACATATGTAATGATTCGAAGTAAAAATTGGGGTCTTCCACCCCCCCCCCCCCATCAATCGCCAACTTTTAAGCAGGAAGATAGACATATTGTACCTTGTTTAAACCAGAACCAAGCATAAATTTCAATCTCAGTGCAAAAAGGACTAAATCAAAACTGTGGACAGAATCAGTGGAAACACGAGCCAAGTCTTGACTCGGTGTAAAAACGAGCTACTTCCTAATTTGACTGCACATTACAAGTCCAGAATGAGTAAAGTTCATAATTGGGAAAAGAAGGAGCTAAGTGCACACCCCGTGCAAAAATAAGCTCAAGGCTAAGTGGAAAAACGATATCTCCCTCAATTTAGGTAACGCGGTGTTAAGTCAAGTAAAATACAAGTTAACTCCTTACTCATTGCAAAAATAAGCTAAGACCAATTCGCAAACTAAATCGGTGAAATAACGAAGTAAATTCTTTCTTAGTGCGAAATTGAGCTAGGTCCTAACTTGGATAAAAATGAGCCAAGACCAATCTGAACTTAGTCCTCCCCAACTGCCATTTTTTTTAGCAAGAAGATAGGCAGGCAACACCTTGCTTGACTACGATGTTTTCGGCCTGTTTAATTAAAGAAACAAAAGAAGAACGTGACCCGTTCAATAGCCCCCTCCCCGTCACCACGAGAGTTTTAGCAGAAAGGCAGGCATGTCGTACCTTGTATGAATTGAAGCCCGACTTAGCTGAAAGATAGACCCATGACGCCTCGTCTTAACAGGTATCGTAAATGGATTTTCAGTCTGATAATTCGAGGCACAAAGTGGGCACGTGACCATTCCTAAACCACACCTCACCGACATCTCATCAGTAAAAAGGTAGGCGTACGTTTTTTCTCTGACTTTGTTCGAAAGCACTTAATATGTTAGCAATTTGCGTTGGAACAGCACAGAACCAAGGATCTTTTTTGCCATGAAATTGAGGTTATTGTTCAAGTAATTTGCCTTTTCGGTCGATAAACGCCATATTTATTTTTTGTCTGATATTTTGAACCCAGGTTTTCGAGGTCACTTCTAAAACTGGCCTCGTTCTTTTTCCTTAAAGCACACTAACGACTAGTTAGGTGCTAACTTGTTTCCTGGAATGGAAAGCGTAATACCAGCTGCTTATCTTTTCGTAAAATTGACTTAAGAATTTCCCTTCTTCACTTAACATTCAATGTTTCACCGAGCCAGAAAAAAGTACTATATATTGAGTAGAAGTACCATAAAAAAAAAAAAATCCCACCCCTTCCCTAAAAAGTACATTATTATAATGGGTTATAGCCCTGAGTGAAGTTCCATGGCTAGCATATTAAAAGTAGGCCGCGCTCGGCTTGGCCTTTGACAAAACCTCAATTATATTTTCACCAAGAGAATATGAAATGATAGAAACGAATCTTAAACGCCTTAATATGGGGCAATAGGACTTCAAAACATCTAGCACCAAATGCAATATAGCATTACACAACTGAATTAAAAATACAAAATGTCCACAAGCTCCACATGTGGAAGTAGCACTATTGAATTCTAGCAACAGACTATAATTAAAAAGGATACCCTAGGGCCCACCTAGACGTAGGGGGGAGGAATTTATCCCTTTTCGAAAAAATGGTGGCCAAAAAATGCACATTTATCATGCTTCTAGCCCCAAGGGCTGGAACTATGTCCTAGGGTCAAACTGGTTTCTTCACAAAAACGTAAGGTTTTACATGTGACAAATTCCTATGACAGTTGGCGTACACTCCCTGGTCATTGGTCAGTGTCGGTTGCAGGGAATTATTTCTATGGAAACAGCGAAACAAAGGCCACAGAGCAGTTAAACATGGAATCGATTGAGGAAGTAATGTTGCCTATCCTTGGTGAATAATTAATTTTTTGAAACATGAGAATATAATCATTTAGACCTACTATTTGGTCAAGAATCCGACTTATTCCCTTAGGCGAAGTGGATTTGAGCAAATTTTTAGTGTCAGACATCCAGATCTTTAAACTTTTTTCAACATTTGCAAAGTTTTGTATAACTTCTTTGACGGTATTGTAAGCTATTATTATAGGTTTTATTTCCAAAATTAAGAAGTTGGTCTCTAAAAGATAAATCATCAGCGATGTCTAGTATCACCGAGTAAAGTGGTAATGACTCTTTTAATCGAACCTTGCACTGCTGCACTGGTTTTAATTCTAGTGTTATTAGGTTCTCTTTTTTGCTGTTTTAATTCAATTCGACATTGCTAAACTGTCTGTAGTGCTAGTAGTTTTTAAACTCTGTTTGAACAAAGTTAAAGCGCCAGCGATTTGATTCTCCTTGGAAGGTAACGGACCCCCCTGTCGATATAATAATGCCGGTATTTAGCGTAACTCTTTTCCTGTTCTGTCTGGGTTTATGAAAAAAATAGTCTACACGGCTTTAGAAAATAACGTACTTGTGATTTGTCAAAAAAGTGAGACACATATATCATCTCTGAAACGGCCAGTCTCCCCCAAGCGGGGTCCCTGTCTAAAATAACTAAAAAAACAATGGCTCTGTAAAACAAACTTTGCATAGGGTTTGAACTTCCCTTGGCCCTCGCCAAATCGCTCACTTAACATCCAAAATTAATTCTACTTATCCTTAACTTTATCTCGCAATGGCCCAGGCCTGGAAGAAAAAGAAATAATTTAACTTCAAAGCTTACCTATTGTAAAAGAATCTTGCCTAGCAACGATAGTTCAGCTTATTGTTAAAATTATCCTGTAAGTCAATATAATTACAGAAAAGAAAATAGGTCATTTATATGAAAAGAAAAGAAACAAGGGGTGGAACCCCAACAAGGCTATAATACAAATGACAAGTCTAACAGAGGCAATAACGTGCCTCGAAAAGTTCTGATTTCACAACGATCCGTGCCTCCCTTGAGTTAATCTAAATTTCAACCAGTGTTGTTTACTAACTCAGTACCGTTCAGCCAAAACTGTCTAGTAACATTTTTTAGGGAAACTGAAGTAGTGACACATTGCTACACGAAATTTCAAGGTGCACCGACTGGTGCAGTCAGAATTTCCTTCCTAAAATATGGTTGCAGTTCGTGTGAGAGTTCAACCTCGAAAGTAAAACATTAACTTTTGACAAACTTCCTAAATGGTAAAATAATGCGCAGTTTTCGCATCGCCTTTCACATCTTTCCAAAAAGTCAGATTCACTAGTTGATTCTTAACAGGAAAATTTCACTACTCTGCGAATTTGAGAAAAACAACCCATGCGGTTTTCACACACAAAAAATAGTACTCAAGTATGTATCGATTGTGTTTTACTTAAAGAGATTGTTTTACTTAAAGGGAAATTTCGAAAGAAATTTTCCCATCAATCGTAGTTTTCACTCTAGTTGATTTTAAATCAGGCGCGTATACAGGGAAATAAAGCCTTTCGGCACGTGTCCTTTCTTCGACACCGCGAGATTTTATGATAACTCCTTATATTTTCCGTTTAACTCGTCTGTTTTTGGCATGCTCATAGAATTAGTGAAGACCTCCCCCGCCAGAACAAACCTTTACGTAACCTTTACTCAATGTAGTTTGTTTTGGAACCTGAATAAACAATAGAAGATAGTGTAGAATTATATTTACGTCTTTCTAAAGCATAAAATTTACCTACAAATTTCAGTGGTGTAGAAATAACCTTTGAAATTTAGAAGTCGTGGATTGTCAGAAATTGCAAAAATTCCCGAAAAGATTATACAAAAACCTTGGAATAATTTTCTCTTTTAATTTAAGCGGCGTTCACAAGCGTGTCTAGCTAGAATCCCATGTCTAGACACATGTCTAGCCAGAATCCAATGTCTAGGCAACGACTGTTCACAAGTAAAATTTGGTGTTTAGCTAAAACTACAAATTCAGTTTCAAATTGTCATTTCTAGCAAATCAAGAGAGCTTATGCGGGCAAAATTTTCAAAATTGTAATCCCTATTTTTACTGTCACAAGCTAATGGATGAGATAAGCAAAACAATTGCCTTAGTGTGCTTCACTATTATGTCTGGTGTTGCATATTTGCCTAAAATGAAAAAAATAATTAATGCGAAAACAAGAATTTAATTTCAGATTAAAAAGTTAAAGATAGATGATGAACATAGGGAAACTTAACACACTCTGATCGACTACAGTTGACAATCATAGATATTGAGTTATATAGTCTAGAAATCTCATTTCAGCTATGCGCCTTGTCTAGCACGTCTAGCTAAGCGTTGACATTCACTTATGAATTATCTTAGTCTAGACATTGAAGTCTTGCTAGACACGTGTCAAGACATGGGATTATAGCTGGACACGCTTGTAAACGCCACTTTACCATAAAAAGTTGCACTTGAAGAACTTTCTGAACAATTAAGATAAACAATCTTTGACGTCCAAACTTCAATAATTTTGCAAAGAAATAAAATAAAAGAAATTCATCAACTTTTGGCCATATTTCATTATTATTTTATAAGATTTCAAAAATCTTTAAGGTCTTAATTTCTTCCATCTTAAAACAACTTCCTCCCTGGATATCATTCTGTGAAACAAGCACCCAAATATTCTGCCTCTTTCTCTTGTTATTAGATAGTATAGGATCTTCCTGTGGATTAGAACATCTGAAATATTTAAGGTAAAACGATGATACCGGGAT
Source organism: Artemia sp. Qi Xiang Cuo (assembly GCF_049724085.1). NCBI lineage: Eukaryota > Metazoa > Arthropoda > Branchiopoda > Anostraca > Artemiidae > Artemia > Artemia sp. Qi Xiang Cuo. The sequence goes on along the minus strand of NC_142814.1, from coordinate 26,451,130 downwards.
TTCTGAATTCCAGGAAAGCAGGTGAAATATCTCTTAAGCACCGTTACTGCTTCTAGGGGTTTTTGCCTTACCATCCCGTCACAAACATTACTTTCCCATCGATGCGTTCCGAAGCATGTTGAATATATCTAATAAATCTACGCGACCTGCACTGATTTAGTTTCTAAGGTACAGAGCAGGAACGGCTGACGGGCGGGCCGCATTGAACTCAGATACTGGCCCGCGTTATTGATCACATTTATAATACATAATGGCCAAAGTAATGAAAACTATTGTGTTAAAAATATACAGTATTTGACCAAACCCAAAAGACACTCAAATATAAAGGACGCTAACTTACAACACCAATTGTGGTGTGCAAATGCCTAAGTTGAGATCGATTTGCAAAAGCTAAGTGAAAGATAGGAGAAACAAATGCCTCACTAGTAAAGTAAATATTTTTGTAATTATTACATTTCTTTTCAATTTAATTTATATTGTTAGAGTAGTAAATATCTTTTCAATGTGCACTTACTATCTTTATTACTATATTATTTAAGTGTATGTAAAAGAATAACAACAAGCAGAATCGTAATAACTAATTAAGTTTCAATTTTATAATTCAAATTAAGTCTATAGAGAGGATAAATCTAATATGGGGATATACTTTTTATATGCGGCCCACGAAATAATCATACATTTTCAAAATGGCGCGCAAAACATTTGGGTTGGCCACCCCTGGTATAGAGTCTATCATAGTACAATTTTCTTACAAACGACGGGACGAATTTTCGATATTTGAAAAATTGGTTATTCGTCAACACTGAAGTAGAACCATATCACGCCACTTTCTCAAGGTGAATCTCTCATTTTATTGGCGATCACTTCTCCAAAGAAATCGGACGGGTCATAAGGATACCACCGATCGAGAACTCGCAGTGATAGCAAAATCCGGTTTATCAGTGAGTTCGCAATTAAAACGTCCTTCCTATTGGCCAATGAAATGACGATACCAAGCAGGAAACAGTGGACAAACAAAGTAATAATTAAGCGATTTTCTGAATCCTTTTGTGATTTTTCTTTTACTTTCAGTCGGTTTGTGTTGGAGCAATGAAATTTATAGCTACCTTTTTTTGAAAGGTGAATTAAATTTTAACTTTTTTATTATATTATAGTAGACAAAGTCATATGGGAAAAACGGTTTATTAACTTGGAGACAACTTAATTGACACCATTGGAGCCCTGCGTTACTTTAATAGTTTATAAAAGCCCTATTTCATTTGAAATTCAAGTTTCTACAGAAGATTTTACTACTCGTGGGAATAAAACTGTTGTGCAAATAAAAAAATTACTACTTAAAAAACAAAAGTACAAGAATTCCAGCACTAATAATTTTTTTTTAAATTACTGGTCAAATCAAAAGAAAAAAAAATCTACTTTCATCTTGTACGCATTACATTTTTGTTCAACAAACTCGAATAACTTAATTTGTTTTGTTTTTTCAAAATATCTTTGAGTTTTTTCTTTCCAGAAGAAAAATAGTTTTTTAACCAACACCAACATTCTTCGCTCTTTTATTCGCTTCTTGGCTTAAGAAGAATAGCGCAGGATAGAAATTATGCTGATTATCTTTAAGAAAGGACAGAGAGCCGACTACACCCAATAGACAAATTTCTTCGCCCCCTCCCCTGCCTATCCTATCTTTTATTTTCTTTTTAGCACAACGCATCTATGCAAACGAACTTGACAAACCACAGTGACTTTGGTACTGACAGTGCTTGGAGAACTGAACACAACATTCCTCTCGCTCTTTCCTGCATTTATACTTTTAGTTCTTAGACTACAGAGGCGGATCAAGAGGGGCCAGAATCCACCCCCCCCCAGATTTGTTCTGGCCCTCTCATTTGTTTTTTCCTCTTTAAAAAAACTTTAAAAAAAAACTTTGTCAATTTTAAAAAAACTTTGTTAATTATTTGGCGCCCTTGTCACATTGCCCCCCCCTCCCTCCAATATTTTGCTCTAGATCCGCCTTTGGTAGACTACGTTGTGGATTTTCTGAAACATGACAGCAAATCCCTTGCAATTTTGAATTTTTAATTGAGAGAGAAGACAGCAAACTGGACTTTTGAGATCCTTACTTACTGCAAATACAGATCCTGTCATACAAAAGAAATGTATTTCCTTCTTGGACATGGCTTTTGTGACTATGATTTCAATCAAATGCCTCGGCTGGCTTTTCAAGAATCTATTTCTGGATACAGTAAAAATTCTTTAAAACAACTTAAAAATAAAAAATGAAATTATTCACAGTTAGAGCTTTTATTTTTCACAAATCTGTTACAATGCTCAACAAAATGATACAATCACATATTTCGTCAAGTTTGATTCCGTACTACACCGGAAATAACTTTTATTTTTGCATGCTATAGAAATTAAATACCGACGTTCAATTTCAATTAAAATGGACAAAATCCTAATTGTATTTGATCCAGAATAATAAATAAAACATGTGACATAACCATTTCCTTTGCTTAGAATAAAGTCTTTTGAACAACAATTAAATATACAACGATTTAACAAAAACCTTTTACTGAACGTTCATTAATTTTTTAGCAACTCTAACAAAGTCTTGTGCACGGGGTAATGCAACCTCTTCTAAGCTTTTAGTATATGGCATGGGGATATCTGCACCTGTGATGCGGACAGGAGGAGCATCCAGGAAGAAAAACGCCTGACCTAAAAGAAGAATAAATTATAAGCGATAGTTCACACAGCGTTGTTAAGCTTAAAAGACATGTCTCAATTTCTATGCCCAAAAGATGTTGAAAATACAATCCATTTTGATCCTAAATCAGAAAAGCTGCAACACTTCTGATCAAAACACAATCAAACTTGTGATGTGCTAGTTTATAAAGCATAAATGTTAGCTGTAAATGTCAAGGAGAAAAGAGGAAAAGAAACAATCTGGAAATTTGAGGTTTTGTCCATATTAGAAGTTGGAGGGGTTTTCTTCTCCAGGTTCAAGTTCCACTCGGTTATGCCTACCTCCACCCCCCCTCCTTTCCAATAGAGTGTCTAGTGGGGCACCTTAGTTCCAACAGCAAGAAAAAGCAAATAAGACTTTTGAACATTAAACAACTGCAACCAGTTCGGCCTTGAATTTGTAATAGTGAATGTCGAGTTCACACCACTTCAATGGGATCCTGTGGGGCACCTTCACTCGCCTATTTTTGATCGCTACGATCCGCAGCTCGGGACTTTCACTTGCAGTGCTTCCATGATAGTTGCATTTTTGGGGATTTTCCCGGCAGAAAATCGGTCTCCCCGAAAATCAAATTTGCAAAAATCAGAAATTTTCATGAAATTTCATCAGAACTTGATAGGTTGGTTACGACAATTGCGTCTATTGGCACAATTTCGACCAATTGCACTGTAAATATTTGACAATAATAGATAATCACTGTTCGTTTGATGTTAATTTTCGCCATTTTCGGAATTGGACTAAAAAAAATATTAAAAGCCAGCGCTTGACCCAAGTCATAACATATAAAGACTTGATAGGGGGAGTGACTCCCGTTCAAGGCCGTATCCACGGGGGGGAGGGGTAGGGGGCCCTCTCCGAAATGTTTGTCTGATTCGTAAAAACGTAACAAAAACGGAAGCGTTTTTGTTACGCGTTTGTTATGGATACGGCCCTGCTCCCGTTAATGCAAAATTAACAGACAAAGATTGGAATATTGTTTTCCTTGGCTCACTCTTGTTTGGGTTACAGAATAAAACTTCCTCTTCTAAAAACCAATACATGTAGTCCAGATCAGATTTATTTCAGGGGTAAATTCTTTGCTGTTCAACTTCTTTTTGCCCGACACAATCAACCAGGGTGAAGCGGCCTAAGGATTGGGTTAACCAAATTAAGCCGTATTATTATACCCCAGTAAGTGAATAATCTCCTAGAATAGCATTAATATATTTTTTTATATCCGGGCAGCTTGATATTTGGTGAAAAAAAAAAAAGAAACAGTAACAAACTGGATTGGTTTCTGTTCCGATAATACAAAATCAATGAGGGAGTGCAGCAACTCCCCGATAAAACTTTACTTAATTCTCCGGCCGACTTGGGACCAGTGTCAAGAAAGCAGACGTCATCCTCCTTCAGGACGCCCGGCATCAGTTAAGAACTGATGTAGGCTATCAGACCATCTCATCCTTGGACGGCCACGCCGTCGTTTCCACCACTCAACCACAGGGTTAAAATCAGAGACGATGTGACAGGGGATTTCTTCTGGAATTAGAAGATGGCCGAACCATCTCAGCGTATGCTGCACTGCTTGCAGGGAAAATAGAATCTTCACTGTACGGGTCTTAAGGCTGTTGTTGATAAATTCGTACCAGCTGATCAGAGTACTTTAGTTTGAGTCACATCATGTTTCCTCAGAACCGTGGTGGTTGTTGTCCAAGTTTCTGCGCCAAATGTAGCACTACCTACATGTATTGATTGCATTTTATTGAATTAAACTAGATGCATTAAATGTTTTTGTGAGGCTGCTGACAACAGGACTGCGCCAGACTTGTGAAGCAGTTAGATAATTCGAGAGCTTCGGCACATCCATGCTAAACTTCTGCACAAATATCGAATGGCTGGCTAGGCTTCCCGGTGACTTGGACAAAACTTGTCGTTTGTTCACACAGTTTCTCGAAGAAAGAGTAGAACTTCTGGGGCAGACCAGTTGTTCTGAGTATGAGCCACAGCAAGTTCCTTACGACAGATCGAACCGAAGAAGGCAATGAACACCTTCTGCCGAAGCTCCTGAAACTTTACTATTATCCGCCGCAAGGTGAATATTTGCTCGCTTTGAGGACAACCAGGCATGAATCCTGTTTGCTCAATTCTTCGATTTCTTCGAAGTATGCTAGAGCATCTGCTGAAGAGGGTCAATGCAAAGAGTTAACAGGTACGGAGAGTAACGATATTCCTCTTTGGTTGGAATATTGGCTACTGAGTGCTTTCCGTTTCCACAGTGGCAGGATTATTCTAGCCCATCAATCCTTCGGAATGATCTCCGTGGGCCACAATATACCGAACAATGTTTGTAGCCACAAAAATAGAACCAGGCCCCCATACTCTAGGAGCTCGGTGGTAAAACTGATCAGCAAAAAATTATCCATGGATGGTAGTTTTCCCAAGTAGTTACCACGCCATTTATCTTGGTACCTGGTAGGCTAGTGAAAAGCTGACAAAAACTCTAGAGGACTTGTATCACTGGCGAAAAGAATCAGCTTAGTAGCAGTAGTTTACATCTTCAATTTTAACATAAAAATCCTGTCTCATTTACCAGAAGCTGAAACTATTTACTGAAAATAAAATTTAGATTTTTTATGACACATGCTCAGCTTTTATCGGGATATAAAAGAAAAGATTTATTTTTTTACAAGTTGCCAAGAGAAAAATCTGCTCTCTTCGCGTATCCCTAACCGCATCTTCTAATTATTGAAAAATTTCGTCAGAAACCACTCAAGATATTACGTATGATTATTTTTTACAGTTTCTAAGACGATACTGATTAGATAATAAAATGAAAAACAAAAATGAAGCACAAAAGTATTTTTATATAATATTAAATCAGTCAATCAGGCTAAAATGGACATCTGGAAATCTACACAGGAGCTATGGGGTGTTGCAGTGAATTTTTCCTTTTTTCCATTGCTTAGCACTCAAGATTTTCAGATCTCAACTATTCGCTCTAATCAAAGCGCTTTTGATATCATTGGCTAAGATTATCTCTATTTCTCACCCCTGATTTTATTTTAGTTCCACCAGAATTCCAATTTAATGTTCCCAAAAAGCACTGGTACTAACGAGTAATGAAAACATTTAAAAATGACAGAAAGATTCTTACTTTCAGCTATTTGGGACAAAACTTCTGCACCAATTCCAGAGTGCGGCCAACCACCCTCGACAGTTATCAGTCTATTCGTTTTCATGACAGACTTAACAACAGTTTCTATATCTAAAGGTCGTAGTGATCTAAGATTGATAACTTCAACATCAATTCCTGCAGCACTTAATTCTTGTGCAGCCTCTAAACAGGTTCCTACAGATCTTGAAAATGATACAGCGGTTATGTGCTTGCCTAGAAAGAAATTAGACTAGATATTAGTTCATTAGATGGGTAATAATAAGACTAGAAGAAGAAATTAGGTGACAGCAGAACTAGAAAGTACAGTATGATGATTTAGATATTCGATTATTGGTTTTAAGAACAGAAAGGAAATGAATTTCTGAATTCTAACAGAAATCAAAATTAAATAAAGTATGGGATGATAAAGGTAAGACTTTCTGCTTGAATCCATGTAGAAAAAAAAGATAAGAAAAAACAAAATACCATGTCTTTCAATTTTGGCCTTTCCAATAGGGATTAGAAAATCTTTTGACATCGTTTCTTCAGATACATCGAATGGTGTGCCATATACAATTTCATTTTCTAGAAAGACAACTGGGTCAGGATCTCGGATCGCTGATTTGAGGAGTCCTCTAGCATCTTCGGAGTTGTAAGGAGTCAAAACCTGAAAAATTATCCCATTTTTAAATGTAATAAATTTATTATATTCCAACAGAGATACTTTAAACTGAAACAGGTTTAAGGAAAGGATGGTAAGTAAGACCATATATGAAGATTAATGACCCTTCTGCGGGCCCCTCTTTCATCAGTAGTTTTAATGTTACTGTGATTGAAGATTTTTTTGGCAAATAGGCACACAGAATAGAAAAAAACTATACAGAAAGAAAAAGAATCAAACAATGTAAAATGGGACAGAAAACGCAATTCTTTTTTTAGTACTATAAATAATAATGATTGGAATTGAATGAAGCCGACCATGCAGCAACTTTTAGACGCATATTACCTGCTTAGAAGATTTGAGTAGAACAATATTAAATGTCTCATCTTAAGGCAAACTTAATTAGAACTTTATAAATAACATAATAACATGTTATTCTTACAAACTTTGACACCGAAGTAACTTTGCTTCAAAATATCTATTTCACCGAGCAAATTTCCAATCAAATTTCCATTGGAAAAAATCTACGAATCCATTACAGGAAAACTTCAATTTTGTAAATTTCAAGAAGTTTTTCAAAGAAAAGTGAAGATCGATCTTAAATCTTAATAGGGGCAGAAATATAAAAAGCAAAACTAACAAGTCAAAAGCATAAAAAGTAAAACTGAAATATTAGGAAATCCACGCCTAAATTGAACATTTAGAACGCCAATTGGTATTTTTTTTTTAATAATCTGTTTAGTTTGCAAAAGCAGTCTTTTAGAATGACCAACAACTAAATAGCCTGCCATTTGAACAGAATGGCTTAAAAAGGAAGAATATATTGATCAAAATTGGATGGAAAATCAAACTACAAGTTACTAGATGGCGGTGGTGGCTTTCCGGTCATGAACGAGTTTCCGTCTGAAGTCTTATTAGAATACTGTAATTTTTAACTATCTTACTTTTAAACCGGGACAATGACTATACCAAGCACCAAAGCACTGAGAATGCTGCGCAGCAACACCAGCAGCAGCTCCATTTGGACCTCTGAACACAATGGGAACATTGACAAAGCCAGCTGACATGTAGAACGTTTTTGCTGCTGAGTTGATAATTTGATCTATAGCTTGCATGGAGAAGTTAAACGTCATAAACTCACAAATTGGTCGTAGTCCTGCCTACAAATAGGAAAAAAAATGAGCTACTTTATCGCCTCATTTAAAATCAGATTTTGAACAACCTAAAAACTTTATGTTACAAGAAGACGTTTAAAAAAGTCGAATTATACGACCTTTACTACCTTTCTGCATTATAAAAGGCACTCTTTATAATCTGAACTCATACTGTCAAGTATAAATCGTGTTTAAATCAAGTATAAATCTGAAGTATAAATCGAGCATTAGTTGAACAAAACATTTTTCGTTTATGAACATGACCGATAGGATCTATGAATTATATTTGGCTTAAGAATCTAAAAGAAAAGTATTTCAAGGCATTATATTATTCCTTGCCACTAGAGTTACATTACTCTGAAGTGTAGACTCAAAATGAATGATTGCATTATTTGCTGGCTCCTTAGTAGTTGGTCAGTGAATAAGGGGTTTTTTAAAATGGGCGTCAACTTCCATAGATCAATACTTCATAGCTAAACTTCGCCAATGATATTCCACGTGCATCCGGATTGATATTAATATTTCAACATAATTATGAGCAACTAGTAGAAGCCTGCAATGCCACTAAACTTTGATTTAACAAATCAAAGACTGAAATCCTTGCCAATGGTCCCGAAAATAAGTTACCAAGTAACATCACTATTAAAATCGGCGATACCAAGATGAAGTCACGTGAGTCACTCTTATTGGTGGTGTAAAGGGCAGTTCCTCACCTCTCATTCGCCCCTTCTGTTTCCGCGTTCAGGCATCATATGGATTACTTGTTGCTAGAAACAATCGTTTCTTGCTCGCGCGGTTTTATAAGCTACTGTAGCTCCTCATCGATTAGCTCTACATCCCTTCTGGGAAATTTTCACGACAATGGAAGGTCATACAAAGCGCGTTACACACAAATGCCTAAGTTCTTTTAGCAGTTCTCCTTGCGGTACAAAAATAGCACAAGAACTCCATATTACAGCCCCTTCCCAGATGTCAAAAGAAGAACTATATGCTTCAGAGCTAACGTGATTAGATCTGACCATTTCTGAACTAATACATTTGTTTCGAATGCATTTGATCTTTCGCTTTTTATCCTATTTTCTTTCTTTTATATATTTTTTTCTTGACATGTAATAAATCAACAGTAATAACAATAACATACTAAAATCCAGCAGAAGGCTTGCACGAGCCTGTTCCATTGACATATAAGGTTTTTATTTAAAGTGTTATCGTAGAAGCTTCAAAAAGAGCCCATTCAATAGGGAATTGAGAGGGCTGGTGCCCTTATTAACAATCCAAAGTGAACAGAGGACAAATGCCCCCACCATGCCCATCATTTCCCCAAACACTTCCGATCAGCATTTTGATATAGCCATTTTGTTGAACGTAGTTGAAGGGTCTTTGAGTAAGACAACCCCCCCCCCCCCAGCCCTCAGGGCTAAAGTTATAAGTTATACCCTGGGGGTATATAAGGTTTTATAGAAAGCATTGTCGTAAAAACTTCAAAAAGGGCTCATTAGATTGGAAATTGAGGACTAGTGCCTTTTTTATTAGTCGAAAGTGATTAGAGGGCAAATGACACCCCCCCCTCTGCGCCCATCATTTCCCCAAACACTTCCAATCAAAATTTTGAGATAGCCATTTTGTTCAAGGTATTTGAAAGGTCCGGAAATTATGTCTGAGGACAACAAATCCCCCCTGCCCATAAGGAAAGGGTTGCAAGTTATGCCCTGGGGGCAAATAAGGTTCTTTATAGAAAGCATGGCCATATAAACTTCGGGGGAGGGCTCATTGGATTGATAATCAGAGGCTCTAGTGCTCTTTTTAAGAGTCGAAGTGACCGGAGGGCAGCCGTCCCCCCCCCCCACACACACACAGGTAGTATTGTCCCGTAATGCATCTAATTGAAATTTTGAGATAGCTATTCTGTCCAAAATAGTCTAAATATCATATAACAAGGCCTTTGGACTTGAAAATTATGCCCAGGTGCTATTTAATGTTTTTATGGAAGGGATGGTTGTTTAACTTTAAAAGAGGCGCATTTAATTGAAAATCGGAAAATTCTAGTTTCTTTTTAAGCGTCAAAAGTGACCCCCCTTCCCTAAAGCTCCTCCTTTCACCAAACGCATCTGATTGAAATTATGAGATAGCAAATTTTTTCAAAATAGTCCAAAGAACATATAATAATGTCTCTAGGGATCACAGAACCCCTTAGTGCCGTGGGGACATAGTTTTAAGTTATTTTATGAGGGTATATAAGGTTTTTATTGAATGGACGGTCGTATAAACATTTGACAGGGAATTAAATGCAATCAATTTTATTTTAATCAACTCCTCAACTGAAACAGTCAACCAGAGAATCAAAAGAGAACTTCTGGATTTTAAAACTAATCTATAATAAATTCCTTTTATTGCTTTTGTAAATAACCAGAGTTCACATTGGGCCAAGTAATCGTGGCCACCTCATCGGTGTATCTGACACAACATCGGGGCATATATTCTGAACTTAACCTGATCACCACAAATCTAAAGCTTAAACTAATGGATTCTATAGAACATTTCTGTGGAAATTGACATCTAAGCTACTACGTTCTCCTACTACTCATACTTTAATAGCGAATAGCGAGTACGTTCAACCTGCAAAAAAAGAAAAAGGAATTGTGTTATCATAACATGAAAACTTCATCCCACATCAGGTAAAAATCCAGAAACATCATCAACTTTTCATTCACTTGTTATCAACATATTTAACTAAATAAGAACAAAAACAAACTCGCTCATAAAAAGCAAACTTAGAAGTTGAAACGTGCACAATCTAGTTTGCATAAGATGCCAAACGTAACGAGCAGAAATGACTATGAATGAATAACCGATACGCAAAAACAGCAGAAATTAAAGTAAACGCAAAGCCAAATACAAAAGAAATAAAAATTAACAGAAATAAGTGTAATGCCGTAACCCCTCAATCTCCGAAGATACTAGTCTCATTTTGCTCAAATGAACAGTAAGATAATATAATGAATTCAAAGTTTTGTTCTGTCATACTTGAATCAAATTTATAGGCTATAAAAGGAATGAAACTGTAGCGAAAATAAGGCCTTTCAAAACAATATAACCACAATCGAGTGCGGGTACTGCCGCCCCTTAAACTACAACATAGGTCATATGAAGACCCCTTAAGGTAAATGTTCCCTCTGAAGCTAACAATCTCGAGACAAGCCTGCATCTGTAACTTGCACCAAAAGGACACGATACTCATACCACCAAATTCCATATTTTTAGACCATCAATTCACCAAGCCAGAATTACGGTATCACATAGATATTATCCTAGAGAAGGATTTAAACTTGCTTAGAAAATAGGAAAAATATACTTTTTTCGGCAATTTTCTACAGACTTTAAACTTATTTTTACTCTAAAAGATCCTGTACACCAAACTTCAAAATAGGATTCTGTAGGTGTATAGACCCGAATCTCATATGGTTTGATAGCAAAATTTCATGTTTCGTTGAGACATTAAAACGGCAGGAGAGCAGAAAAATCATACACAAAATCTTTCAAAGATAACATAACCTTAAACCCAAAGAAAGGTCATTTGAAAGTTTAACTAAACCAATTGAGTGTTTATATATGTTTAAAGGAATCGACTTAAAACAAAGAAACTATTGCTGGAAATTTATTAAATACTAGTATAATGAATAAACTGATCAATTTTCATGGGAAAAAAATAACTTTTTATTCAATTTAATTTCTGTTCGTTAATTACTAAGAACAGTACAGTGATAGGATAAGTCGTGATACGAGTAGCCCCGATGCCATTTCATGCTCCTTTTTTTGCAATATTAGTCGGCAATTGTAATTAATAATCCAAAAAATCTTTAAATACCAACTTTGGTGAAAATCAAACACCTACTACTACTACCAACAACTCACTACAGCACCAAGCCAGCTGAAGCCAACACAGCTACGCACGATCCTTCTCTTTACGCCCTCCCAGGAAGTTCACATTTCCCTTAAATCATTCTTTATGACATCCTCCCACCCCAACCTCGGACGACCTGCTTTCCGTTTAGACCTTGACGGTTGGCCCAAAAGCACAATCTTTGGCAATATGTCATCTTTCATTTGCAGAATGTGCCCTACCCATCTCAACCTTTCTCTCATTATAGCCCTGGAAAGCGGGATTGAACCGCACTTTTCTTACAGCCTACTGTTTGAAATACGGTCACTCAGCCGGGTGCCCAGAACAATCCGTGAACAATTTCTCTGAAAACATCTAGCAAATCTTCATCCGCTTTTCGGAGCGACCATGCTTCAGAGATATATTTGGCCACTGTCATCACTGTAGCTTCCAATATTCTAATCTTGGTTCGTAGACTTATCTTCCTATTCTTCCAAACTTTCTTCAACTGTGAAAAATACACCCGGAGCCTTGGCTCTTCTACTTTTAACATCTTCAGTGCAGCCACCATCTTTACTAATAATACTACCAAGGTAAGTAAAGCTGTTCATCTGATCAATCTTTTCGTTACCCAACCTTACCTTCTTATCTTCACTTATTCCTAGCCTTGGAATTCTATGTTGCAATATGAGTCTCAGATTTAAAATGAACAAGCTCAGAAATCCTAAATACCGATTTTGATACATTTTAATTTGGAATATTCATACAACATTCTTAAAAACACTTAATGATTGATATCTAATCATTTAGGACCTCTCCCTGAATGATCCCTTGTTGATAAGGAGTCAAAAGCAGGGGCTCCAATTGGGGCATTTCGATTTTTTTTTTTTTGGAAGACAATAGAAAATACAAAAATACCCCCTCCCCCATAAATTTAGAAAAATACCCTTTTTCCATCTTCTATAAAAAAAAAATCCTTGTCCCCTATACATTCGTGAATTAGCGCTTCTGGTCAAAATTGCTACAACATGTCTATTATAAGCAAATTTATGAATGATGGGAGTTGGTTCTGGAGTGGATACAGTGTTAAAGGTCCTATTTTGGTTCCTCAAATCATACATATTCAAATTCCTTGCAGAACTCTGATTTTCAAAACGGCAGAATTTGTAACTATTTGCAAAATATGTACTTAATGTGTTTTGTATCTGGATGTCGCAATCTTAGGCTCAGATTTGTGATCAGCAAGTTCATAAATCCTTGAATACCAAATTTGTTAGAAATAAAAACAAACTTTTTTGAAAGGTTTTGATTCAGAATGTTCATTCATGAATCTTAACTAATTTTTAATGATTAATATCTAACAATTTAGGGTCTTTCCATAAAAAAAAATTCTGGTTCCTCAAGAGTCAAAAAAGTACATTTTTGAGATAAGGAGGAATTTTGTTTAAGCAGACACTTGTATTGGACTCGCGTTGTTCTAATGGTTCTAACGTTGTTCTAATTGTTCTAATGGGTCTGATCACAGGCTTCTTCTTGCAAAACTCCTGCTGCGTTTGCAGCTCGGAGGAAGAACAGACCAAATGCCGGAATTGACATTGGCAAGCTGCAAGATAGTGAAGTTCAGCAAACTTTAATCATGGAGCTGACGAAGCGTTTTGAAGCCCTTAACAAGAATAAGGAGAAAAACCGCGACCCCGAACAAAGAGATACTAGGCCGAACGAAAGTAAAACGACAGAATTGGCTTACCACCAGAACTTTGTCAATAGTCGGAGAGCAAAGAAAAAAGATGAGCGGCCCTAAGAATTCTACGAAAGAGTTGCGTAGACAGGTGAAGCGCCCTGATCGTCTGGGCCGCCACGAAATTTGGGAAGAGATTGCTTTGTCGTTAGAAAAAGCAGCATGCGCTCATGACACCTGCAAGCTTTACCAGATTCTCAAAGAATCAACTGGTAAAAAAGTCGCAGTGTCCGAACTTGTCAAAGACGGATCAGGCAAAAGTCATTCCTGTGATTTATTTTGACCTAAGAAAAAGAGGCACAAGAACCCAGATGAGGACCTTGGGTTTTAGGGTCCTTAGAAGTAGGTATCTGGGGCCCTTACTTCTATGGCCAGATTTATTGTGTCGCCTCCAAAGGCAAAATTATGGATAATTCAAAATTTTGACTAAAACGGTCATCTTGAAAATTTGTTCTGGTGCCATGTGAGGCTCAAAGGACACACGGGACATTGAAGGGGTGTTGGCTGTCCTTTGATAAGTTTTGGCACTTAAAAAGGACATATGTACTTAATGAGGATTGAGTTTGGACTCATATTACAATATTAGTCTCATAACATTAGTTTCAGGGTGAAACATTTACTTAAAAGGTCATACTGAGATAAGAGAACCATCCAAGCCTATACTGAAAGTCTTACTTGACGTTGGTTTAAACAAGGTGGGGCATGTCTGCCTTTAGTGAAATACTCATTTTAAGTGTTTTGATTTTAGACATCTGTCTTGCAATACTACCCTCAGATATGTAATAAGCAGTAGCAGGCTAAGAAATCCACGTACGCCAATTTTGGAAGAAATCAGTCTCCTTTTGTAAAGTATAAATTTAGTGTGGTTTGATTAAAAGAGATAGATAACACATGTCTTTACAAGCAAATTTGGAGCGGGAGGTGGTTTATGATGGGATGGATCCCTGAAATGTGTACTTAAAGTGCTTGATTCTGGACACATATGTCACAAAACTAGCCTGGAATTTGTAATCAGCAAGGTTAGGAAACCTTAAATAGCATTTTTTTGGGGGGGAGGGGGGAGGAGGGGTTGTATTAGTTTGCCCTCCAATTGGTCTTTGCCCCTAAACAGGGGAACTATAACTCATCGTTTACAATCGAGATAGGTCCAAACAATAATTTTTTTTAAATCAACCATTCTATATGACATGTGGGCGAAAACAGAATGAAAACTTAAATACAAGCGACACATTTCTCTTTACTGTCAACACTTCTGCATTGACTATGTAAGATTTTATTAGACAGTTCTTTATAATATGACGTATTTGTTGGGATTCCCCAGTTTTTTTCATAAAAAAAGAGAGAAATATATGCCATTAAACGCAAGAAAACAGATTAATAGCTTAAGCAGGGGCGTCATTTGGGAGGGGCTGGGGCTATAGCCCCCCTCTGATTTTAGGAGGGGCCCCAAATCAGCAGTCACAATTATATTGATTTGATATTGAGTGTGAAAAAACTGTGTTTTCGATTAAAACAAATCCGTTTCTGATACAGCTGCATGTCACAATAATTTATTGCGATCTTATTCCAAAGACATATTCATTTGGCAGTCTTATTCATATTTCATGACACATTTTTATTGTCTTGTTGTAAAAGCCACGGTGCCTGACTTTCATTACAATAAGACAAGGCGACCCAGAATCTGTAACAAAATAATACATCTCGGTTACGCGATTCTGGGGCAGTGATCCCCTCTATATATACGTATTATGTACTCTTTATTTCTTTGGGTATGTTCTTATCAATGGGGGAGGGGGAGGGGAGGGGGTATTGGATTAAACCAACTTATAAAAAGACGAGAAAAACATGAAAAAACAAAACAAATAAGAGACCTACCAATTGGTGTTAATTCAAGAAAATCTTGGATAGGGGAGGGGGGTTGAATTTTCTGTTTGATATCCAAAAAGGAGAGGGGCAAATTTGGTGTTTTTTTTTCGATTTTTCTATGAAAATATAAAGCCAGTGTCATGAGCAGCCACATTCAGGGATGCAAGCTGGTATTAAAGTAGTTGCACCGCATGCAATTTATATTCACTGCCGTGCTCATAGACCCAACCTTGTATTGGGTGATCGTATTTAGAACTTGAGACGAATGGCATCTGTCTCCTCCATTCTTCAAAAGCTGTATTGTTTTATCGCAAATAGGAATATACACTACCAACTGCTTGTTAATGCTCAGAAAGCCGCTGGCATAACTGTTCCTCAGTTGGAGAAATCATCTACTACAAGATTGGTATATTGATATATATTGGTGAACAGAGTACTGAATAGATACAACTGTATCTTGTTTGTTCCATCAATTACAAAACCATTCTTCAGACGTAGGATCAGGCCCACGGACTCGCAGCCAGTCTTCAGACATTTGAATTTTCACTCCATCTAGCGGAATTTGTTTTGCCACAATATCTCTGTTTGAGCAGTTGCATATGGTAGACCTAGTTTTCTCTAGAGCTACTGGTCTTACTGCAGCTTCACGTAATAAAATTATTATACATACAAACTGAAAAAACTTTTGTTGTAATGTGTCATAAAGCAAAAGGATTTTCCGGTGAGTATGGCCTCACTGAAGACCTTTTGCAAAATTTTTAAAATTCGGGGTCCTCATGAAAAAGACAAAAGCGTGTACAGTAAGTAGTTGCCAGATTACCTGATTTTGTAACCGTGTCGACTTTGGGAAAAAGTGACCATGCTGAAGTGAAATAATCAACTAAAGATACTTTCAGAAGGGATTATTATTTTTGGGATAGACAGATTGTACTGTGAGTTTGAAAGGCACTTCACGAATACTCTTTCACTGTTAGAGTCAATCTCTGCATTAGATCTTGATCCACCGCACTTTCTCAATATGAGCTGACTAGCTAGCATGTCAGCGCATTGCAAAGAATTTTGCATTGACACAACCCTGTTTGCCTTGCAAACAGACCTTGTGAGGAGAAATATCAAATCTTTAGGCAATAGGCCAAAAGATCTCTTAGAACTTCACAATTTAGTAAAGCATATTCCGAAATTTTGAAATTATACAAATCTTCATTACTGTGCCTATATCAACGGCTTCTAATGAGATTCTTTCGTAAATTAAGCCTGATTAAAACCTATTTAAGATGAACAATGGGTGACGAAAGACTCAGTGATTTGATGTTGGTGTTTAGTGAAAAAAAAATTGTGTGAAATCATTGGATTTCGAGGCTATGGTTGGTATTTTTGGAAAAACGAGACCTCGTTGGTTCCCAATTTTGCAATAAAACTGTGAATTACTTTCCAACTTAAGTTTTCTGTGTTTATTAAAAACTTTTGAATTGCTTCTTACTATTATTAGTTGATCTTGGGAGAGGCCTCTGCTAAAGGAACGTTGCTCTTAAACAACTGTGAGCTGGCCACTTTGGGGGGCCCACAGAGGTTGCTTAGTCCCCCTTTAGTTCAGAATGAAATGACGCCACTGAGCTTAAGCTCCAGACCTGACAGCCTAATTAGGGCAGATTCATTGTTTTTGAATATTGAAATATCCTCTCCAGTCTAAATCTCCATAACTTACCAGGAAACCTTTTAAATAAATTAAAAGTGGTAGGAATTGACACTGAATACTTCTCCCATGAAAACAATCCACTTTTTCGAACTTTTATTTAGATTCTGCAAGGGATAGCATTGTCAGTTTGTGAAAGTGACTGACCATTTTGGTTAAGTGAAATATATTTATTTATGTGTCAAATCTAGTAATCTTTGAATCAAAAGAATTGAACTATTCTACAAAATAAATTTTTTATTAATACACAATAGTGTTAAGTCGCAAAATGTAAGGGGGAGGGGGGTGGGGGCAAAACGTGTTTCTAAAAATCTATGGGGGGTGGCATTTTTTTTTTGAAAAAAAATTCTTTCACAAAAGATAAGGCATTTTCAACAAAAATACCTAAAAAATAATGCGTTCCAAAATCTAGGGGGAGGGGCAAAAAAAATCCTGGGAACATTTAATTGACACCACTGTTAATATGCTTAAGGCTTATGACTCTTTATTACAGGCAATGGTGGAGCGTTACCTCTGACACTTATACAATAATTGTTGGTTTACATAACTATCAATACAGCACCCTAGTTGTAAAGGTAAAGTCAACTTACAAAAGCTGCACCAACAGCAATTCCAGCAAATCCCATTTCAGTGATGGGTGTGTCAATTACTCTCTGGTCACCATATTTCTTCCAGAGTCCTCTAGAAACCTTGTATGCACCATCATACTGAGCCACTTCTTCACCCATCAGAAATACTCTCTCATCTCTTTCCATTTCTTCGTCCATGGCAGAATTGAGAGCATCTCTCACATTCAACTGAAGAAAGACTGGAGACGACGTTGATAATTGACGAGGGATTACACATTTTGTAAGAGCCTGCATAAAAATCATTGAGTAAGCATGACATAATTATAGATAGCTTCCATAAATTTGACAAAAAAAACTCTTAAGGACAGACAAAGCTGTGCAAGCCAACTAAAAAAAATGTGTTGGGTTGTTTAGTATGAGTAGCCTAGTTTGGTAGAACATAAGATGTCGAAACAATCCCTGAGGAACAGAAACAACACTAAACACAAATATAAAAGGTATATCTATGGGGGAGAGGGGTCTTCAATTTGTATTGAAAGATTTATCATTGAAAAAAAGTGTTTGTCATACAAAAAAGAGTAATAGTCTAAAAAAAAGCATTAAATAGGTGCACTGTTATAGAATGATGAGAAAATAATACAAGACAAGTTCACTTTCATACCCACGAATGATCCTATAGACAAATATTACTTTCTAGTAATCCTTTAATAATGAAAAATTGTATGTCCAGGACACTGTAGAGAAATTTAATCAGTACAATCATCCTCAAAAATATTTTTATACTGCAGTCTCAGCACGTAATGCCACAAAACGTTTTATCACAAGGGGGCAACCTAATAGTTTTAGCACAGATTCACTATTAGGTTTCACAATAACCTGTGGTTTTAGATAGTAATATTGCGCCAAGGAGCGTCAAAACCTTTTTCTGCTTGGTAAGAAAAAATATTTCCTTGATTTTTTCGTCTTTTATACTCTTTTTGAGCCATAAAAATGTCCTTCAAAATTTGATGTAGGAGCTCTGTTTTTCTTCTAATAGCTGGTGGAATAGCCCTATCCAAGAAAATACCAAGCATCTGTTAAGAACTGTTTCTTATAAAATTCTTAGTGAGTTTTCAGAAAATTGAAGGACATCAAAAGAATTGTATCATAGGCAGCGCAATAGCGCTGCCTAAGTAAAGAATCAATGTTGGCACAATGTATTATTTATATTTTTTTTTCATACCCGGGCACTTTGTATCAAAGGAGTTGTCGTAGAAACTTATAAAAGGGCTCATTCGATTGGAAATTGGAGTGGCTAGTTTCGTTTCTAACAGTCGAAAGGGAATGGAGGTTAACTAGCCCCCCCCCACGCCCATCATTCCTCCAAACACATCCAATCAAAATTTTGAGATAGCCATTTTGTTCAGCATAGTTGATTTCCAGATGGAAAATATGTTTTTGAGGACACTCCCCCAAAACCCTCAGGGCAAGGGTTTCAAGTTATGCCCTGGGGACATACAATAACGATGTTGACAGAATATATTATTTTTTTCCCTTTAGAGCTGGGCACTTCGTATCAAAGAAGTTGTCGTAGAAACTTCGAAAAGAACTCATTCAATTGGAAATTGGAGTGGCTTGTGCCCTTTTTAATAGTCAAAAGTGATTGGAGGGCAACCAGGCCCCCAACGCCCATCATTTCCCCAAACAAATTCGATCAAAACATTTGAGATAGCCATTTTGTTCAGCATAGTTGATTTCCAGATATAGATAAAATTATGTTTTTGAGGAGGACACTCCCCCACAGCCTTCAGGGCAAGGGTTGAGAGTTATGCCCTGGGGGGCACATAAGGTTTTTATAGAAGGCGTTGTTGTAGAAACTTCAAAAAAGGCTCATCCGATTGGAAATTCAAAGGGATAGTGCCCTTTTTAATAGTCAAAAGTGGTTGGAGGGCAATTAGCCCTCTCCCCACGCCCATCATTCCATCATCACAGCCCTCAGGGCAAGGGTTATGCCTTGCCCTGAGGCCTAAGGCAAGGGTTATGCCTTGCCCTGAGGCCTAAGGCAAGGTTCTTATAGACCGTGTTGTCGTAGAAACTTCAAAAAGCACTCAATTGATTGGAAATTGAAATGGCTAGTGCTCTTTTTTAAAGTCGAAAGTGATTGGAAAGCAACTAACACCCCTTCCATACCCACCATTTCCCCAAACATATCCAATCAAAATTTGGAGATAGCCATTTTGTTCCAATCAAAGTTCAGGAAATTGCACCTTTGAGCAAGACAAATGCCGCCCAGTTGCCAGGACAGGGATTATGAACCATGTTTAGGTGCTGCTCTAGGTTTTTTCTGAAATCTTCTTCGTAGAAGATGGAAAAAGCGCTATTTCGATTGGACGTTGAAAGAAGCTCTTCCTCGTTTAATAGTCGAAAGTGATTTGAGGGCAACTAACCCCCTCTCACGCCCATCTTTTTCCCAAACACATCCGATAAAAATTTTAGATAGCTATTTTGTTTCACACAGTTTAAGGTTCTTGAAATTATACCTTTGAGCAGGAGACTCCCCCCACAGTCTTCAGGGCAAGGGTTAAAAGTTATGCCCTAAGGGGGCATACAAGTTTTTATTGAAATCTTTGTTGTAGAAACTTGAAAAAGAGATCTTTCGATTGGAAATTCAAAGGGCTAGTGCCCTTTTTAATAGTCGAAAGTGATTTGAGGGCAACTAACCCCCCTCTCACGCAGTGGCGTACATTCAGAAAAATTCTGGGGGGGGGGGGGCAAACTTCAAAAATTTTTGCCACCTCACGGAAGAAAATTTGCAAATTTCCAATTTTACTTTGTGAGGAAAGTAAAAAACTATTCTGATTATATTATGTTAAAAAAAAAAAAAAGAAAAAAAGTTTGAATTGGTGAAAGTTTCTAATTCAGAGCGAGTGAATGGCTTGGAAAGAGCATTTCCTGCCGCTAAGTAGCGGATATTTTTGAAATATTATCAAAAACTGTATTATCCCTTATATTGGACCTCTTAGACTCCTTTTTAGGGAAGCAAATTACTTAAAAACATATATTGTGATGTGAAGGATCTAAGCCAAAAAAGAAAATTTATAATTAGGAAATGTCATTTTGTTTTGTTAAGAATTGAATTGAGTGAAGGCCTAGAACAGGGTTTTCTGGCGCGAAGCGCACTGGCGGAAATGAAAAAAAAAAATAAAACCTGGGGAGGGGCAAATTCCATGTCTCAATAGGCAGCCTCAAGTGGGTTGAATTAGCAAAAATCCAAGGGAGGAATCAAGCCAAATTAAGCAGTAGCCAACTTAAAATTCTTTGGATAACAAAGTTTAGAACACAATTAGATATACAAAAATTCAAGTACATAAACACAATTAAGCAAATGAATCATAAATTTGTTTGCATCACGACTGAAGTATCCAGAGAGAGCCACTATTCTAATGGGAAACGTCGTTGCTTCAGGGAAGCAAACTTGTCGATGGCAATGTTATAATCTATCTTTTTCGCTTTTCCGGCTGAGTTGCTATAACTAACAAATCACTAAGTCGCTCATCAGTCACTGTTGTTCTGAGATATGTCTTAACCCTCTTAAGCGTTGAAAAAAATCTCTCGTTAGAGGCAGTTGAAACGGGGAGCGTCAAAGCAATTTCGAAAGCTTCCGAGATGACAGCAAAGGCGTCTTTGTTCATGTAGAGGAAGGCAAGAGCTTTTGATGGGCATTCTGGTTTCATCCTTTGTAAATAAGATTTTGCCAAGGCTATCTCTGACTCAAACTTCAACTCGTTTACAAATAATGTAGGAAAGTCACGTACAAAGTCTTGTATTAGACGTGCGTCCAGGAACTTCGGTGAACTTGGCTCAAACGCTTCTAAGCCTTGGATTACTGAGGAATTTTCATCAAACCTTTGTCTCAGCTCCGAAGTTACTCGGTCGACTATGAAGCTTAAAATGTCCCACCTATAAGTTTGAAAAATGTCAAGATCTTCTTCTGTTTGATTTCTTGCTCTGGCACTAACAATGGTTTCGACATAAAAATCGAGAAGGCGTCTGCTAATAGCAACCGAGTGTCTAGGCTTCCCTATTTGGATTGAGTGCTGCTTGCATAAGCTTTTCGTTGCTTCGACCATCTTAAACCAACGCTCTTCAGATCGGAGCTCTAGAACCTGTTGTTGAACTGCTTGAAGCAGAGAATTTACGCCTGAAAGAACGAGGCTCTTGGACTGGAGTTGTCTGGATGCAATATCTATTGGACCAAGGATACTGCTCATTATTTCAAGAATGAGCAAGAATTTGGCATCAATTGTTGCCAGCAACCCAGAAGCTTCAGAACGGTCCTCTGTTGAATTGGCTTCATCCGAAATAACCTTTAGTGTTTCGAGAATAGCACCTAAACGTATCCGGATTTTCTGAATTGAGAAAAACCAATAGCACCATAGAGTGTTGGCTAGCCGCTCGAGCTCAATCTTCTTTTCTCCGCGTTCTTCTAATCCGCTTCTAATTAGCTTTTCTGCTACCGTTTAGTGTTACGTATTGGCATTTTGCCCTTAATAGTTTTCGTTTTTGTTATTTCATGATTAATAACAGGGTGGTCTATTAAATAGGGTGCTTTTTCTCTCATTTATAATAATAGCTTTATTTCCGCCAAAATTGACGATAGCATACAAATATCTTTCGACTGATCATTTAATATGCTCTAGCATCTTCTGCATGTTTAAGCGCCTCCAAATGCTCAAATTCTCAGATTTTAGAATTCGGTAAAATAGTCTAAGCCAGTCAACTGAAATTTAAAAGGGTTAAAACATATATATCGTTTTTTGTCAGTTTAACTACGAGTAGAATTTCGTAAATTAAACAATAACATAATCCGAAAAAGAAACTTAGCAACTCAATACAACAAAATTCTTGTACTTATCTAGCTTATCAGCAAAATCTAGAAGGGCAAGTAGTAAGTTTTGTTTTGGATGAAGCACACTGACGTGAAGCGAATGCCTCGCAATAACAGCCGATTTAACTTTAAAAAGTAGAATTTTGTCACGAAGCAGCAATTTTTATTTATACTAAAACTGTCAATTCAAATATATTTTAGGTCTTTTTCATTCCCTTTTTGCGCCATACCCAGTTTCTAGGGTGAGAATATAACAAGAGGTATAAATAATGGTGAGCGGCCGCCTAGCAAAAGTGGCAGGGCCTTAGGAAAGCATTTAATGCTCTTTCGTTCTCTTAAGCTCTTCCAAAACTCTTTGCCATAAATCATGTCTGATAAATCAGGCTGTAGTCCCTGTAGTCATCTCTGAAGTCCTATCCTGCCCCCCCCCCTCCTTGAATGACACCTCTATATCTATAATTGTTTGTTATATGCTCGGTTATATGATTTTCCCCACAAAATTTGCGATTTATACATTAATCCAAAGTTGTAGCGCGATATTAAGATCTTACTTCTGTAGGCTAAACTTTAGGAATTTATTGTATGGACCAAAGGCTATAAGTTTATATTAGTCAAACCATAAATGGCAAAATTACACACCTCACTTGGGCCAGCTTCTGTTGCTGCCTTGGTTACTGCTACACTATCCACCAACTTAGGTTTTTTAGCCAGTTGACTTGGTTTAAAAATATCAATTATTTTTCTCTGACTCATTGCACACTCTTATTCAACAAATGAATTCATTCAATACTATCTTTACTTGACAATGTTAGAGAAAACACGAGGCTCCGGGTTACTATCTCTACTTGACAATGCTAGAGAAAACACGAGGCTCGGGGATACGCGTCATTTTGTATAAGATTTTGTATTTGATAAAATTTGTATTTTTATTTGGATGAAGGATGAATAAGGGTATAATCTAAAAAAATCTGGGGGGGGGGGGGCAAAATCAGGTCTGGGGGGGGGGGGCAAAACGAGGTCTGGGGGGGCAACTGCCCCCCTGCCCCATAGCAATTTACGCCCCTGCTCTCACGCCCATCTTTTCCCCAAACATATCCAATCAAAATTTTTAGATAGCCATATTATTCAACATAGTTGAAAGTTTTGGAAATTAGGTCTTTAAGGATGACGACCCCTCCCCCCACAACCCTAAGGGCAAGGGTTGTAGGTTATGCCCTGGGGGCATGTAAGGTTTTTATAGAAAGCGATGTTGTAAAAACATCAAAAAGGGCTCATTCAATTGGAAATTGAAGGGGCTAGTGCCCTTTTAATAGTTGAAAGTGATAAAAGGGCAACTAACCCCCTCTCACGCCCACCATTTCCCCAAACACATCCAATCAAAATTTTGAGATATCCATTTTGTTCAATGTAGACAAAAGTTCTGGGAATTAGGTCTTTTAAGATGATAACCCCCTCAGAGCCCTCAGTGCAAGGGTTGTCAGTTATGCCCTGGGGGCATATAAGGTTTATATAGAAAGTTGTTGTAGAAATTTCGAAAGGCGCTCATTTGTTTGGAAATTGAAATTACAGTTTATATTAGTCGAAAGTGAGTAGAGAGTAGTTAGCCCCCCTCCCACCCCCACCATTTCCTCAAACACATTCAATCAAAGTTTAGAGATAGCCATTTTGTTCAATGTCAGCTGAAAGTTCTGGAAAGTATGTATTTAAGGATGACAAACCCTCCAGAGCCCCCAGGGCAAAGGTTGTAAGTTATGCCCTGGGGGCATATAAGGTTTTTATAGTTAAGAGTTGTTGTAAAAACTTCAAAAGGGGCTCATTCAATTGGAAATTGAGAGGGCTAGTGCCCTTTTTAATAGTCGAAAGTGATTGGAGGGTAACTAACCACCCTCTCACACACACCATTCCCCTAAACACATGCAATGAAAATTTTGAAATAGCCATTATGTTCAACATAGTAGAAAGTTCTGGAAATTAGGTCTTTGAGGGTGACAACTCCCACCAGCCCTCAGGGCAAGGGTTGTAAGTTATGCCCTAGGGACAAATAAGGTTTTTATTGAAGATGTTGTCGTAGAAACTCCAAAAGGACTCATTTGATTGGAATTTGAAAGGGCTAGTGCCTTTCTTAATAGTTGAAAGTGATGGGAGAGCGACTAACCATTTTCCCAAACACATCCAATCAAATTTTGAGATAGCTATTTTGTTTAACGTAGTTAAAAGTTCTGGAAATTATGTCTTAGAGGATGACAATCACCCTCACAGCTCTTAGGGTAAAGGTTATAATTTATGCCCTGGGGGCATATAAGGTGTGTATAGAAAGCGTTGTTGTAGAAAATCAAAAAGGGCTCATTCAATTGGAAATCAAAAGGCCTAGTGCCCTTTTTAATAGTCAAAAGTTATTGGAAGGCTTGAAATTTTTATAGTAAAGATCAATGTGGGTATAATCTATGATTTTTTTTTTTGTTGTTGTTGTTGTTTAGACCAGGGCACTTTGTATTAAAGGAGTTGTCATAGGAACTTCGACAAGGGCTCATTTGATTGAAAATAGAAAGGGCTGATTCCCTTTTTAATAGTCAAAAGTGATTGGAGGAAAATCAGTTCTACTCCCAAGCCCACTGTCTCCTTTGCCTTTATGATTAAAACTAAACGTTGCATAGAGATTAAGCTATAATGCGGAATGCGAATGTTAAGCCTCAACATAACAGAAGAACAGTATCCGGAGCACGACCGTGGTCATAATAATCTAACTTCCGGGGCTGACCCTGTTATTAAAATTTAATCACATCAATAAAGTGTAAGTGTATCCAACTTATCAAAGAAAGTAAGCAGATTTTTTTTGCAAATGGTATCAAGTTTTCCATTTCAGGTCAACTAGAGGAGGTATGAAACGAAATTAAACACTACTATTTGTGTCCAGATTTTTAAAAGGGTGTATGTTGTTAAAAATTGTCTGAAAATTTTTCTCCAGCATACAAATGGCAGACCAAACTATAAAGTCTTATAAAACCGTGCTTTATTATTGCTGCTTGCTTTTGCTTTATTAGGTGTTTTTGTTGCAGGTTGGTTGGCTTAATAAATAAACCTCACAGAAAATAATACAGTTAGCATTGGTTTTGAAATGCTCTATATGATGGTTTGAAGGGTATTCTAATCTTATCTTGGAAAGCCATTTTTTTTTCATTTTAGGTTTTAAAAGTGAGAGGCTTATCTATGGTTTTTTTGGGTGCAAGTTCTTTCTGGTGTAAAGTTTATAAGAACAAAAAATAGCCAACTTTTCATTTAATACCTTATAAAGCACATTTAATGCATTATTTCTATCATCCTCTTTAATAGCACTGCACTAGTCTATATCACTAAAATTTGATTTTAACCTTATTATGCTTATTTCTGATTTCCATAGAATTAATTTTAGTGACTACTGTTTGTAGTTTGAAATCAACCATTATAATAAAGTGGTCTGACAAATCTTCCATAGCCACAATCAGATCCTTAAATGGATCAATCAGATACTTGAGACACAATAAGACACACTGGGTTTATTTTGTAAAATAAAAAAACAAGTCTTTTTAACTGGAAGGAAGGAGGAACATTAAAACTTAAACCAAACATATATTATTCCATATATGAAAGGGGCTGTCCCTCCTCATTGCCTTGCTCTTTAAGCTATAAAGTTTTAATTGTTTTCAAAAATAGAGTTGTGAGAAAAAGTCAAACTTTAGCGTAAAGAGCAAGGCATTGAGGAGGGGACAGCCCCTTTCATATATGGAATAATTTCTGTTTTTGTTTAAGTTTTAATGTTGCTCCTTACTTTCAGTTAAAAAAAAATGTTTTTTTTTATTTAATTTCTGAAAGTTTTTGAATCAATGCAGGTTTTGATTTTGGCTCATCGTACATAAATAATCAAAACAAAATTTGAATATTAATTTTACTTTTTTTGGTTAAATGGCTTCCTCAAAAGTTGTTTAATTTTATTTACAAACATTTTCATTAGTAATAAATATACATAACTTACGAATTAACTTACATAACGAACTTCTAGATTTGTATATTTTTATTATGTATGTTAGGGGGGTTTGCCCCCTAATCAATACCTTCCTCTTTATGCTAAAGTTCAAATTTTGTTAAAATTCTTTAAGAATGACCCCTTAATCACAAAGGCCATTAATTAGAATAAATAGCTCTTATGAAATGACTAAAAAATCTTTAGTATGGAGAGCAAGGTATTGACTAGGGGGCAAATCCAATCATATAAGTAATTCTGTTCATTTGAAGTTTTGATGCTGCTCCTTACTTTTAGTTGAAAAACTTGTTGTTTTTTTTATTGAATTTCTGATCGTTTTTTTTTAAATAATGCTGGGAAATCTGGTGCCCCCTTCATAGCAATGTCCCTTCCACCATGGAAAGATCCTCCCACATAACCACTGACCCACACGCCCCCCCTACCAGCAAAAATCCTCCCTGAAAACGTCTGTATACTTCCCAATAACCAATACTATATGTAAACATTGGGCAAAGTTCATAACTTGCAGCCCTTCCCCGGGGGACTGTGGCGGATTAAATCACCCTCAAAGAGATAGTTATTATATTTTCAACCATGCTGAACAAAATCTCAAAATTTTGATCAGATGACTTTGGGAAAAAATGAGCAAGGGAGGGGGCCTAGTTGCCCTCCATTATTTTGGTCACTTAAAAGGGCACTAGAACTTTTAATTTTCTGTTCAAATGATCCCTCCTGAAATATCCTTGGACCACTGGGTTGATACAATCACCCCTGGGGAAAAAAAATAAACATGCATCTGTGATCTTTCTTCTGGCAAAAAATACAAAATTCCACATTTTTGCAGAAAGGAGCTTGAAACTACTACAGTAGGTTCTCTGATATTTGGAAAGAGCAAGCAAAAAAGGCATTGAATGGTATGTTTACTTTATTTATAAGTCAATAATATGAACTGCAAAAATTTACCTAAAATTCTGTAGTAGACCTAGCAGCTGAGTTTATGTGTAAATTTGGAATTTTGGGGTTTTTGTATTTAGTGATTGGCCACTTCTAAAAGCAGAAAGGGGTTATAGACAAGATTAATAGGCATGAATGAATCCACCATGCCAAACCCCTTGGCAATAAGCTGTATATTTATGTTGATAAAGTTGTGGCTAAGAAATTTTGTAATGAAGTCCCAAATTTAGGCCTACTTACAAACTGCACGGCAAAAGTCAGGGAAACATAATTTATTAGGATTATCAAAAGTGTTACTGATCATCACAACCCTATTATTCTTACTGGCTTTGATGAAATTGCCACAGCTCTGCCTAACAGACAATTGTATACCAATAAAATCATTTTTAGTGATTCTATCTCTCTTGCATAATACAATACATCTTAGAAAATAAATTAGATTACATCTGACAACTTCCTTCATCAAATGGTTGACAAGCCAATAAGGCATTATAGCAACCAGAATCCTTCCTGGTTGGATCTTGTAATTTTGAGCAATCCAGATTTCCTTGTCAGAAATGAATTTCTTCTTCCAGTTGGCAACAGTGACCACTCAGTCATCCTCTCTGTGTTATCCTTGAACATACATCTGCAACAAAATGTTCATCCTCAAACTTTATTGTCTATCAAGCAATACAGAACAAACTAGCCTCAATAAATTGGTCAAAACTAATTATTTCTGATATCAGCATATCATGGACAAATGTTAAAAGAAGCCCTCCTATCAACTGAAAAAAAGCACTCCTGTGTCATCTACCAAAAACACTTCCATTCTGCACAAACGATGTAAAAAGAATAATCAGCAGGAAAGCCAGAGCCTGGAAAAGGTACAACAAGGAGAAAACACAGGAAAATTGGATAAGGTGTTCAAAGGCTTGGAATCTTGCCTCCAATGTAGTAGAGAAATTGAATTTTCAACATTTGGAAAGACTTGTCACAGACATAAAGGGAAATCCCAAAATCTTTCTGGAAACATATTTCTGCCAAAAATACTAACCGTCACACCATTCCTGGCCTTAAACATAATGAAATAACATACCCACCACTAGTAGATAAGGCTAATGAACTGAATACACAGTTTATCTCTGCCTTCATCACCCAATCTTTTTCAAATATCCCTGCAGCACCATCAAACTTAATATGTCATCCAATGCCAAAATTATCAGTTACCAAAGATATGGTCTTAAATAGCCTAGAAAAAACTTGATGTTAATAAATCCATAGGATCAGATGGAATACACCCAAGGTTTATCAAGGAATGCCAAATTGTTCTCAGCTCTCCCTTGTGTAGACTATTCCAGCTGTCCCTACAAAATGGAGAACTACTGTAAGATTATCCTACATAACACCAATCCACAGAAAAAGCCCCAAAGATTATGCAGAAAATTACCATCCTATCAGCATCACTTCTGCAGTTGTAAAGGTGCTTGAGAGATTCGTCAACAGAACTCTAATTCAACACTTGGAACAACATCCTCACTTCCAATCAACATGGCTTCAGATCTTTAAGATCTGTTGATACTATTCTAATACACATACGAGCATGTTACATCATTGTTGGATAATTACCTTAAATTTACCTTAAATCGCACTTGCTAGCGATAGGACGAATCCTGTGTCCGCCAGCTTCAGTGATGATAGTTAATCATCATTTGTGGCGTCCCAAATGGTGCACCACGGTTTGTTGAGCCACTCTCTATCCACTGATGACTTAAACGCATCCACGCTGGTAGAGGTTACTGTTTTTTCACTAAGGGAGTTCCACAAGCTGACAACTCTATTTGAGAAGAACTTGTTCCTTAGTCTGGTGTTGGCTCGTTTTCGGAATTGCTTTTGAGAATGACCACGAGTTCTATTTGAATTGTCCGGTTGAAAAAGGCCAGGAATGGTATCCTCAGCATTTAGGAGCTTGTATGCTGTTATCACATCGCCTCGTTTGTGACGATATGTTAGAAATGGTATTCTTAGCTTAGGGAGACGGGATGGATAAGGGACATCATAGAGGTCTCTAATACATTTCATTGCCCTCCTCTGGACTGATTCTAGAGCTGCTTGGTCTGTCTTATTGATTGGGCATGCAATACACATTCCAAACTCTAGCCTTGGTCGAACTAGACTCTTGTATAGCTTGGTCATAACAGTTGGAGATCTGCTAGTGAACGTTCTTTTGATTAAGCTAAGAGTCTGGTTAGCCTTTGCAATAGTTGCTTGTGCATGAATATGAAATTTCAATTTATCGTCTACCAGGACACCAAGATCTCTCTCCGCGTGGCTGCTGGAAATGGCATTTTAGGACCCATCCCTACAATCCATATGGTACTGAGTGTGTGGGTTTTTCTTCCCACGGTGGAGGAGAGTCTTGCATTTTGATGCGTTGAATTCAGGCCTCCAAATATTAGTCCAGTGAGTGAATGTATCGAGGTCCAGTTGGATCGACTTAATATTCTCTGCTGCGTCTGCACGACCGATAAGTTTCGAGTCATCAGCGTAGAGGCTTACTTTGTTGTTTAGGATTTTTGGCACGTCATTTATATATATATTAAATAAAGTCGGACCCAAAACTGTGCCCTGGGGGACACCACTTCCAACAGCGACCACCTCGGAGAAAAACGTCCTTCCATCCTGCTTCAAATACTTTAACCGTCTGTTTCCTATCTGTTAAGAACTGCATCACCCACTCAACCACACCGCCACTCACCCCAAGAGCTTGGAGCTTGATTCGAAGTCTTTTATGGCAGACTTTGTCAAACGCCTTTGCCAAATCGAGTAGTATGATATCGACTGGGAACCCCTGGTCTAGAAGATCGGTGATATAATTATAAGAATCAATCAAGTTTGTTTCAACCAGACCAGACCTAAAGCCATGCTGACATGATGAGAATAGTTTATTGGTCGTCAAGTGTTTCAGGATTACAGTATTAACAATCGCTTCTAGTAGCTTCCCGACTGCTAGAGGTGACACTGATTGGCCGGTAATTGCTTGCGTCCTCTTTGCTGCCACCCTTGTGTATGGGGGTTGTGTGGGCCATGCGCCAATCCTGCGAGATACACTTTTCATAATGATTTACCTGTTGAAAGATTTGGGGTTTGCCTTGATATTTATAGCAAGCTTCTTCTCATGTTGAGACTTCAGTTTCCTTGCTACATTGGAGGCAAGATTCCAAGCCTTTGCACACCTTTTCCAATTTTCCTGTGTTTTCTCCTTGTTGTACCTTTTCCAGGCTCTGGCTTTCCTGCTGATTATTCTTTGTGCAGAATGGAAGTGTTTTTGGTAGATGACACAGGAGTGCTTTTTTTCAGTTGATAGGAGGGCTTCTTTAACATTTGTCCATGATATGCTGATATCAGAAATAATTAGTTTTGATCAATTTATTGAGGCTCGTTTGTTCTGTATTGCTTGATAGACAATAAAAGTTTGAGGATGAACATTTTGATGCAGACATGTTCAAGGATAACACAGAGAGGATGACTGAGTGGTCACTGTTGCCAACTGGAGGAAGAAATTCATTTCTGACAAGGAAATCTGGATTGCTCAAAATTACAAGATCCAACAAGGAAGGATTCTGGTTACTATACTGCCTTGTTGGCTTGTCAACCATTTGATGAAGGAAGTTGTCAGATGTAATCTAATTTATTTTCTAAGATGTATTGCATTATGCAAGAGAGATAGAATCACTAAAAATGATTTTATTGGTATACAATTGTCTGTTAGGCAGAGCTGTGGCAATTTCATCAAAGCCAGTAAGAATAATAGGGTTGTGATGATCAGTAACACTCTTGATAATTCTAATAAATTATGTTTCCCTGACTTTTGCTGTGCAGTTTGTAAGTAGGCCTAAATTTGGAACTTGATTACAAAATTTCTTAGCCACAACTTTATCAACATAAATATACAGCTTATTGCCAAGGGGTTTGGCAGGGTGGATTCATGCATGCCTATCAATCTTGTCTATAACCACTTTCTGCTTTTAGAAGTGGCCAATCACTAAATAAAAACCCAAAAAATCCAAATTTACACATAAACGCAGCTGCTAGGTCTACTACAGAATTTTAGGTAAGTTTTTTGCAGTTCATATTATTGACTTATAAATAAAGTAAACATACCATTTAATGCCTTTTTTGCTTGCTCTTTCTAAATATAATAATCATTTTTGTTGGAAATGAATTTTACCCTCACCCCTATATATACCAATTCAGGGTATATATTTGCACACAGGGGCATTGTTTGGGGGTGGCAAGGGGTGGGGGCAGTTGCCCCCCCAATAATGTGGAGAAAAATATATTATAAATACCATGCCATTTGACTATCCAGATATAGACCTCTCTTGCCCCCCCCCCTTCGATAAAATTGCTGGAGATTTGCCCCTGTTTGTACATTAGGGGATGGGGATAAAGTTTAAACTTACCTCTCATTTACATCAGAAATAGAATTTACCCTCACCCCCACCACTAATGTGCAAATCTATACCCTGAATTGGTATATAGGCTATAGGGGTGGGGGTAAAATTCATTTCAGACAAAAATGATTATTATTTTTGGAAAAAGCATAAAAAAAGCATTGAGTGATATGTTTACTTTAGTTGTAAGTCAATAATGTGAACTGCAAAATATTTACCAAATTTTCTCATTAACTCACTAATAAAATAGTTAAGAAATAGACATAGCCTAAATTACTTTTAGAATTCAAATTCCATCCTGAATCCAATGTTCATTTAACTTAACAAGTTAATTTTCAACACAAATGAATCAGATTCAGGATGACATTTTGATTCTACAGGTATAACATCTATATCTTAGCTAACTCATTAGGCTAGTGAGTTTATGAGAAAGTTAATCATATTTTAGCAATTTTTTTCTTTGTGTTAGGTGACTAATGTAGATAAGCATCCTATTCCCTAGATCTAGCTTTATAAATAGCCAAGGGAAGGATTATATTTTAGTACTTGTAAATACAGTTCTCACATCTCTGGCAGCACTTGTAAATTAGGCCCTAGGCTAGGTCAATTTGGGCCAAATAGGTAGCCTATAGAAGCCCAAATGTTTCTTTCACCTAGGCTAAGTCTAGCTGAACAACTTTTCCAGGTGGACAAGAACCAAACATCGAGAATATAAGCACAAATAAAAAGCATAAATGAATACTAGCATTCAAAAGTGCAGTTTTGCAAGTGATTCCAGCCATTTAGAAACTCGCACAGTTAAATTTTCGAAAAATAGTGAGTAATCGAAAAATGGTTTTACAATGCCAACAATAGTAGGGTCGTATCAAAAGACGAGCCCGAAGATTCTATAGCTATTTTTAGGTGGTGATCGGCGGAAAAGCCTAAAGCATAAATACGTCAACCATCTAGAGGGTCTAAATAGGTTTCACTTGTTGGCCACCTATAAGTCCAACCAAATTCAGTCCCAGATTTTACATACAAGTCCAGTGGACATTGTCCGTCACGCGACAACCCAAAATCAATCAAATCTTTCATCCCTTAGTTCTATGACTATCTACTTTAGTTCTACCTTAGGAATGATTTATGGAGGGATGATAGATAGATAGGCTTATCTAAATGGGCGTAGGGAAGGGGGCATGGGAGGGCAGCTGCCCTCCCTAGAACTTCAAATTTACGCTAGACAATAACAAGAACTTTTCGTATGTTGGAATTTTTTGTTGGATGTTACCTGGTAGATGGTTAAAAAAGCTGGAAACAAACAAAATTTCCAAATATTGTTTGCGATATCAACATTTACGTTTCGGTCTTCAATATTGATTTTCGGTCCGATATATAGATAGAAGACTGGCCCATGATCGGCTGATTTTGACTTGTTTAATTCTCTATGAGTTGATTCAAGCTATAAGAAGTTGCTGAGCATACCAAAGAAAAAGTAACTCATTTATTACCATCCTTGGAAAAGACAATTAGAAATACTCCGCCATTTTTCCACCTGGATGCCTCTCTATCCAAGTGGTCAAGATTGCCAAACCTGGGCCACCCCGGCACTGGTTCGGCCGTCTCTGGCTCATGTTTGGCCACCGGACAAAAGAAAAAGAAAAGTGACCAGGGGAACATTAAAGCTTGTTTTTCAGCTATAAAATTAAGAAAGAATATAGTCAGCATAAAAAATTACAAAATGAATTTCATTAAGGTTTAAAAAAAAACTAAAGAGTATTAATTTCTAATTATACATTGACTGATCAACACCAAAAGTAAGCCGCTCCGCTAATCTTGGTGCTCTACCTGTCAGTGGTGGCAGTTTTATTTCAACTTCTGTCTTTAAGACAATATTCCCACTCGTCAGTTAGCGCAAAGTCTCTTGCTCCAGTCTCTTTCCGAAAGAAAAGTGGACCTTAAGTTCTTCAGTTGCTACTTTTTCAAATGTCTTGTTTCAAACGTCTTGTGGTCTGAACATGTGTTTATGTAGGCCTCGCTCCAAGTGGTTAAAGAAAGCTCCTACACTGTGACGGTTGAAAGCAGTTGGCCGTCATAGGCTTGTACTTTCTGGCGTTTTTACTGATAGAGTTTTAAGGCAATCCATAAAACAACGGTACCCATCTTTATCTGTAATTCCTCCACTGTCTACACTGCCTTTGAGTTTCCGTTATCCGGTAGGCCTACTTTTATACTCTTAATAATGGCATAAGTGTATACAAATTTACACGCTTCTATGGGAATACAGTCGAAAGCATATCAGCTATCGTTTTCAAGTAAGTTTTTAGTCCTTTTTCTTGTTCCTCTGTAAATTTTTATCATGTGTTGTAACAGGGTGTAAGGAAACTTATGTCCAGAGTTTTTAGAGGGATATTCAGCCTCTCAACTTTTTTTTATGTAGTCTTGCAGCATTCCTGTAAGGACTGCCATAGCACTTCTAGAGAATCCAACTGACTTCTTGTAGAATAAGGCAGAAAAAATTGCTGTTTTATTTTCTTCTGGATCACAGCCACCTATCATTCTTTACTCTTCTGTGTTCCTTTTAAGCATTTTATCTTGAATAAAATTTAACAGGAAAAAATCGAACTTCAGTTCGCTTACTGTTCTGACAGGATTAAACAGCGCCAGAATTAACACAGTTTTGGGTTTTAACCTTGCCTTCAACCTTTAAATATGATGGTTACACAGCCTTTACAAGCATAGCCCACTTTGGGACACCTTGGTATGGCATGCGGAATTTACCCTAGGTATTGTGGCCGAACATGGGAGTTCGCTATCCCGCAGGATGAAAAAATACTAACAACAAATTGGTGAAGATGGCACGTCTCGGAAGCTGCCAAAAACAGGCAAATAATAAGAGAATACAGTGTGAGTTTACAACACGAGTTTTCTAGTATTCGTAATTAGGCGTAGGCTTTCAGACAAAATTGAACAAAACTTTAAAATCGATCACCTAATCCAATGCGATATTTTTGGGGGAAGTATTAATTAAGGCCAGACATTTTGAAAACATACACTACCATCTGTCAGAGCTTTTATAATCAACCAAAAGCCCCCTAGGTTCTTATATTGAAACTATTTGCTTTGGCTAAACGTGGGCCGGTCTCCCCTATACCAATTTTGATATTTAATGTTGCCCAACTGTAAACTTTTAAATTGAATTCTTAGAAGAAGCTGTTATCTAACCATAATGTAATTTGTGTCAAATCGCTTTTGTGGTGTTTATGTTTTCTGGAAATTGGAAGTTGGATAGTGGGTCTCTTATATTATACTGTTGCAGGAAAAGTAGAACATGGAAGATGTTAAAGGCCAAGTTTTCGCAAAGTCTAGAATGACTAGTTTCTAAAGACCTACATTCAAAGGACCTCGGGAAGTATTAGTGAGACCCCTCCCCCTACATCACATAAGTGGCTGCCCCCTCTACACAAGATGCTGCCTACGCCCATACTTATCTATCAACAAATGAAAGGAAATATTTTTTATACAATCCTAAAAAGGGCTTAAACCTAGGTTTGCCTCTCAATTACTCATACTATCTGTCTTGGCTTTTTCTACAATTGGCAATGTCTTGATGCCTACTGCAAAATACTTGATTTGAATCAAGTAAAATTTAATTGTGTACCATTAATTTTAATAATAATTTGTTACTGAAAGAAGAATAGATTAAAGATGCAAATTAAAGAAACTTCGCAGTTTTGATGCAACATATATCTGCAATATTGGTTCAAATTAACTAACTCGTAATATTTCTCTATATTTGAAGAGTTCTGAAAAACTAGCACTTTACTCAAAGCACAAAATCAACGCAACGAAACACGATTAGGAGCAGAACTACCCTTAAGTGCCCTGTAGAAAATAAAGAATAATTATTAGGCTCTAATTAGTCCTTCACTAGTTATGAAACCTGTAAATTTTAGTATATATTTTAATTCTTTCAACACATCAAGCAAGATCAGTTTTCAGTAAAGCGCTAGTTTTTTAGAATTCAACAAATTATATTTGAAGCAATATTGTAGATATATGTTGCGTTAAAACTGTACAGCAATGATTTTTCTTCGTTTTAAGTCTCACCTTTGCTCTTTACTTCTATCGGAAAAAAATAGTTTTTCTTAATTTAATTTTGTTTTTAGGTTTTAAAAATAAGCTATATAGAATAAACCTTGCACAAAGATTTTGTTTCAAGACGATGAAATTAAAAAAGTCATATTTAACTTTACCTTAAAAAATCTGAAATATTGTCAAACAAAGATTTCAAAAGGCATATTGTCCTCGGTATCTTTGAGAAGTCGAAGATAAAAAATACCGTTGTTTACTAGGCTGCTAAAGGGGCTGAGAAGGGAACAATAAAAACGTGGGATTATAAACCACTGCCAATTGGTTTCCAGACATAAGGATTTGTATGGTATCCTTTGTATGCTTCTCAGCATCTCTACTCCAGAAATAACAAAAAAAAGTCATTTTTGGTGTCACAGGTTGCTTAACAATGGAGCTACCGAGATGAAATTACAAAGAGTACATAAATATCAATAGCTTTAAAATGAGCCCTTAAACATCTCTCTACGATGTTGCAGTAGCCTGCTACTTCTGCTGGTCAGCCCATGATTTATAAGGCTTTCTAGAGGGTGTGAGGGAGAGTATACAGGGAGGATTGTAAAACTCAGGTTAAAGATTTTCGACCGTAGAGATTATATGGTACCCTTTACATACTTTCAAGCCTTTTCATTCCAGATACGACAATAAAAAGTGCCATTTTTGGTGGCATATTGCGCTTTATGACTGTTTAACCAAGATGAATTGTAAAAGCACGTAGGTACTAAATCTAAATATCAAATGATTTCTCAAACAGCTCTCTATGATGTTCTAGTACCCCGCTAGTGGTGACAAGAAAAAAATATAAAACATATCAGTGATACCCATGCAAAAATATGATTCTGCGTAGTGTCCAAGGTAGGGGGAAGGAGCTTTAGTTTGTCTGTACAGGGTTCTCGACCATGATGGTTCCAACGGTGTACTTTTCATGTTGACCCAACGCCATTTTAAAAGAGCTTTAGGTTCTTTTTTTGAAAACCACATAAATTTGTTTCAAAATAACGTTTTGCCATTAAAATGAATCGAAATAATAGTTACCTCTCCCGAATCAACAACAAATGGTGATTTTTCTCTTCAAAACAGTTTTTTTTCAAAACACGTTTCTAGACTTTTGGTTACTATGGGACGTGGTTTAATCTTTACTAGGTTGCAGCTATGGCGGCAGCCATGACCGTATCTGTCATAAATTTGATTTTGGTTAGCTTAAGTTTGAATGAACCCAAAAATCTAATTAAAGGCCGTTGGATTTTTGTTTTATTCAAAGTAAAGAAATCCAAAATCTGATTCTTGGCAGATCCGTTAGTAAACAAGATGGTCATTCTTGGGTTAAGTAGCTTACGTTACGGGATAGGAATGTGAAACTTACAAGGCCATATCCATGTGGAGGCAGGGGATCCTGTGTTTACCCCTCCCCGAAGTTTTTCCCCGACACATGAAAAGGTAACAAATATGCCTATTCACAATTTTTTGATAAATTTTTTTAAGTTTTTGCCCTTGTGACTGGTTCTCTGGTGAAAAAAAAGTATCACATACTTTTCTGCAGAAGAGTTGATGATGGGAGGTAATATTGTGGGGTCCACTTTGTGCCTCCTCTTACGCAGATACAAAATTCTTACGATTAGAGGGGTAAGTATCTTTTAGGTGCCAATGTGTCATTTGGTACCTGAAATCGTACAGATTGAAAATCCCTGTATGCTTTAGATTGAAACAAGGAGCAACATGCCAACTCTCCGCTTCAAAGCTAGTGGTGGGAGGGGTTCAGTGTTTTGAAGGGGCAGCTGGCCAACTTCTGATCTTGGCGTCAATTACCGAAAATTTAGGGGGAGGGGATAAAATGTAATTTACAAAATCTAGGGTGGGAAAATTATCTTTTTTATTCAATTTTACCAATAAAAATTCCAAAAAAGGTGTTTTCGGAAGGAAATCCCCCTAAATGTTTTTCAAATGTATGGGGATGGAAATTGCTACAGCCCTTCAAATTGCGCCACTTTCTCCAATACCACAGACTGAAAATCCTTACATGATCCTTAGAAAAATTAAAGTGCAACGTGGCTACCATTTGGCTAAAGTGTTGGATTTACAAACGGCAAAGAAACTTTGGACACTGCTAGGAATTTTCATTTTTCCTTCCAGCACTTATTCAGGTGTTCCAAGTCCCTGTCTTCCGCTGCTGATTTACTCTTTGAAGCCAATGCTTCTGGTTCTCCCTTATTTCTTGCAGGTCTTGATTTCCGTCGAGTTTTTGATTCTCTTAATCATGGGGCAATATTTCATCCTGTTGCAAAAAGGGGTAAAAATTCTTGCATCATTACGGATTTTCACAAAATATGTTCTTGCCTTCAAATCCGTCTGAAGATCCGTTTCCTAAAATCTAAGGATTTTGTACCCCAAGATAGAAGAATTACTATGTTTCAAGGACCCAGTGATGGCACAGCTTTATTTTGTTCTGTTTGACAACTATTTTGTCGATCCCCGTGAACATTCCCCGTCTTCTTGGATTTCGAATGGGATCAATAGCTCTCTCAATGTCTCAGATGGGGATCTTTCCGGTTCCAAAGACCAGCATTTCAGTATTGCTTATAGCTTCTACAGAAGTATTGAAGATATTTCAAGTTATTATTTCGGAGAATATTATTTTAAGTTAAAATTACCAGTCAAGTACATTAGAATTTGAATTAAGGTGCGTGCCAACTTTCTATCACTAGTATGTAATCGAAGGCATTCCAATTTTTACAAATAGATGCGAACATGTCTGCTATGCGGTTTTTTGGGGGATGTATTGGACGTTTTCTTTTTAGACGCAATGAACTGGGGAATTAAAGAGGAAATTTGTTTACTAGTGAAAATGATGAGCTGTCACTGGCGATCCTTAAATCAACCTCTCCTAGACACAAAGTAATAAGTAATTTTATCCTAAGGGGTTTAGAGGCCCTTGAATAGAAAATTTTTGGTTTAATTTTTTCAGTTTGTTTTTTTTGCTCAACGACTTCAATTTTTTTTTCTCGGGCCACTCCTGACGGGATGTTCGTAAAAATTTGGGAGGGGCTCATTTGGTTGGAAATTAAAAGTTCCAGCGCTTTTGGTTCATAGATAGTTCTTCTGGGTTTTGTTGTTTTGATGTGCTTTTTCCGGACTGAATAACCTCTTCCTAGCTACATTATCTATTATGGACTGTCTAAGTTATTTGTTATTCTGCAGGACGCTAACTCTCCTTGTTAGAAGAGCATCACCAAGTGTGGAAAACCATACTATGACACAGATGGACCCAGGATTGCACAAAGCGTCCATTAAAATGAAGATGCTGGGGACTTCTTGCTATCTGGTTCTAAGCCTCTTTGTGCTGATTTGAGAAGAAGTATTAATCTGTAACCTGCACTGATTAGACCCAAAACTTTCCTTGAGGCTGTAACAATTTAAATCATTTGAATAGTGTAAAAATTGCGACTCGAAACGTTATAACGTTGAAAAACAACTATCTGTATGACTGTTTCGACTGGCAAATTCAGGCATTTTGAACTGGACGTGTTAAGAGTTTCAGAAACCCATCTCCAAGGGCTAGGAAACATGAGATTAGGTAATATAAAATTTATTTATTCAGGTAGGAATGATGGGGTACACAGACAGGGATTAGGGTTATGATGAATAAGGAAGCTTCTAAATCTTGCTTAGGTTGGGAAGAAATGATAAAAATCTTGTTGCCCATTTTATGACCAAAACATTGAAGGTATTAGTCGTAGTGGTATATCCCCTTGCAGAACCGACTTACAGAGATAGTAATGACTCAGATGGATTTTACATAGGTTGCAGGAACAAATAGACAGGATCCCAGATAGAGCTATTGTATTTTTAGGGATTTTTAAAGCCCAGATTGGTGGAAACAGGTAAAGAAGGTATTCTAGTCTAGGTAAATTTTATGTTGGAAAGAAAAATGGCACCGATTACAGAGTCCTGCAATTTTGTAGGCATAACAGTCTAGTTAAAAAATACGGTACTAGGTCACAAAATGGCCTATAAGTTAACATGGTACTGAGATAAGGATAGGACGACCAACCTTAATGATTGCGTTATTTTAAATAAAAGACTGGCAGGATCGATACAAGACACTAGGATATATAGGAGTGCTGTTATAGATGTCAAAGTAAATATCACCATTTAATACAGTGCAGAGTTAATCTGAAGCTGAAATTTAGAAACTGCCTTTCGGGAAGTTATGATGCAGTTGGACTCCAGGATGAGAATTTGAGAGGAATTTTCCAGGAGGGCTTTTAAGCTTTATTTCATGCTTGAGGGAAATTGTCGATGCAAAAGTTAGCGGTTTTAAGAACACTAAAAAGTCTCTCCACAACGATGTTTGAGCAGAAAAGTCTGAAAATAAACCAAAACGAACTTTGGCTCTCGATTTGACGTCTTGATGGACGCCACCCAGTTCCAAGGATCAATGGGATATCTACCACTAATCAGACTATCGTCCAGACTAAGCATCATCAATGCTTATTACTCTTTTTCAGACCGTCAAAATCCTGCGAAAAGTGTCCAGACTTTTGACAAAAAGGCCATAATGAAGGGATGTTCCCGTCTGATGCAACTTTTTGAGTCTACTGTATCCAGAAAGCTATAAGTGTCATGAACAAGAGGGAGGAAATCAGTAGACTTGATTGGAGATTTCTTTAACGTAAAGTTTTTAAATCACATTGTGTGCATTCCCTTACTAGTGGCGAATCCTCTTATTTGACTAATTCTGCTCTATTGCTGTGTTGTGGTCTGAACATATTCTGAAAAACACAGTAGAGTTCCCGACAGCTCAATTCTTATTGACTGGGATAGTTGATAGTAGGGAAATAAAATGTTTGTTAAAACGCTATTGTGTCCAAATACCCACCAAAGGACACAAGTATCAAAGTCAGTAAGAAAGTGTCTTTTCGTAGGCACTAATGGCACCAAAAATTATCATAGAGTTCTCCATTGAAAAAAAAAAATTCCAAGATCATGTTCTGAGGTGCTATCACTCAGTTTTAGTTGCTTTTCAAAGACACTGTCAAAATTAAACCCGACAATTTGAATTATTCACTACATTAGCGTGTCTTTCCACGCTGGTTATTCTGTTTCAAAATTAACGTGGAAACCTGCCTTGCATCCGAAATCTCTCTTTCTGTAACGAAAATCCCTAAGTTCTGCAAGAAAAAAGATGGTAAAAATGTAGCAAATATCTAAATTTGAAGCAGAAACAAAGTATTAAAGCAGGCCTAATAATTTAGTGGAATAACGTTAAAAGCGAAGTGGTCTACTTTGAAATATTGCAGAGGTTGAAGGACTGCTCATTAATTACCCTTTGGCATAAAAATCTTGTCTGATTCTGTTGTTGATCGTGCGTCTGTTAAACTTCTTAGAATGGAGACGTGTTGTCTTTGATTGACAAGCTGTGTCAAAAGCTTATTCTTGGTTTGGCAAACATATTTTTATGGTAATCATGTCACTGCACTTGCATCTGAAAATAAGAGATGTTAGGTTGGGTGTCCAATTTTTTCCTGTATGATGTCTCACTAAGTCCAAACCTGCATTTTTTGGCCTTCCTCGGTGCACTTTCAAACAGCTATATATTATTTTTATAAGAAACATTGGCAAGGCAGGTTATAGAAGTAAGAGAAGTTAAAGGCTCGACTTTGCCTTGAAGACGATAATATAGAATGTTCCTGTACTTTAGGACGTTATCCAAGATGATTTCTAGATATATATTCCTGGTGCATTATTCCGTTCAAGTGGTTACTTCTAGAATGAATTCTAGAATAAAAAAAATTGGATATAAATCTTTCACTTGTAGGGGAAAAAACAAAAAAATAACACGGAGGAGCTTAAAGCTGCAATACCACACTTTTCCTAAACTTTAAAGGAAAGCTAAAAGGCGAAATTCCATGGCAATTTCAAATGAATTACTTTTTTTATGAACATCTAAATAAACAAATACTTAATTTAAAAATCATTTGGCTGAAATCCTATCTCCAATGCTGGTCTCTCTCTTGATGTAAAACAAGGTTTTAACATCATAGACTGTGGTATTCCAGAGTGTTATGTTTTTGGTCCTCTGCTATAGCTTAGGTATATATAGTATATGTCAGCGATTTGTATGTGGCTAGAGGTGAAGCACCGTAGTCTATTTGCAGCAGCATAATTATGCAACCCAGGCAAGATGGAAAATCTGAAGTCAGATTTGGTACACATAGTAGGCTAGTACATGAGAAGGGGTTTTTTTAATTTGTAGATCTAATCGCGCTTGTCCGCAGTCCGCACAGTAAATGTTTGAGTTTAAAGTCAATAAGTTTTTTTATTAGCGTTTTTTTCAACTGTTTCTTTTCTACGGACTCTAAAATTTTCAAATTTCTTCAGTTTTCCGGTTTTTTTTAATTAGAGTTTAAAAAATGTGTTTAGAAGCCCTCTTTAAACGCCGTTGAACTAATGTTTCCCGTTTTAATCACGTATTTGTGAATAAAAACGTTCATAAATAATATAAAAGGATGATTTTTTTTTGTTCATAAATGCCATATA
The DNA here is from genome assembly GCF_049724085.1 of Artemia sp. Qi Xiang Cuo. Lineage (NCBI taxonomy): Eukaryota > Metazoa > Arthropoda > Branchiopoda > Anostraca > Artemiidae > Artemia > Artemia sp. Qi Xiang Cuo. The sequence goes on along the minus strand of NC_142814.1, from coordinate 26,408,792 downwards.
TTTACATTTTTGGTTAAAACCAAAAGGTAAAAATACCCAAAGTAAATCTGAAGACCCTTTTGGTTCTTCTCTGGAAGACCAAACAAAATGAAATGCAATATTTAAAAATGTGATATTTTCTAGTCAAAAAGCACCTCCCGCCAAAAAATGACTGTAGAAATGCCCATTTATGCCCACTTAAAGTCAGGACTAAATCTAATAGAACCTTGGGCGGCCAGTATCACATAACACCAAGCATGTCTGCCATAGGAGGGTTTTGAGACATGGACCTCTAAAAATCTAAAATCAATTTACGATTTTGTCATAATTTATATTTTTTCTGTAGATACCTTTTTCTTGCCGTTTTTGAGATTTACTCCCACCCCATCCCTTTTGAAAATAGCCCGTGTACGCATTTACATGGCAAAGCCAATGTTTGTATCTGTAGTCTTACTTCTGAAGACGAAAAATTAAAATAATATGTTAAACAAAAGAAATATTTATTAATTATAAATAGACAGAATAATATTATCAACAAAAACTTCGCACATATTCACACATGAAACTTCACTCTCACTGCGAATGAGCAATTCAAACTATATTCCGATTGCTTTGCACTTGAGGCGTGTTCGGCAATGATCAACTTCGTCTTCGCGTTCAGAGGCAGCGGACAAGCGGTTCAAGTACTTCCTGTATGAATCAGATGCAAACACACTGGCAACCCTGGAACAATAAATTTTAACGTCATTTCATGGGAAAACAAAATAATAGAGTCGCTCTGAACCTAAACTTTTAACTTAAGAAAAATTTTAAACTCTTGTGACAGACCATTTCATTGACTGTTCACTTTGTAAATTCAAATGGACATTCCCTAAAAATAAGGATTGTAGCCAAAGAGTGCCTAAAACAATTTTGCCGTCAAAAACCTAATAAAATCATATCAAATTTAAAGCGGAGTAAATAATATGAATTACCCCGATGTAAATCCATTTTTGCCGCCATTTTTGATAATTTAGTTTGCCGTTTTTGTAAAAAATTGCTTGTATACCTTGTACACTGAAAAAGAGAAATTGTGAAGAAGACGTAAAACTGATTTATTTATACACAGTTTACTTATGGTTTTTTTCATCATTTAAGGGCTAGGCACACGTAGCAGATTCCGGGAACTGATTTCAGCATAGTGGACAAACGATAGCGGTAAGAAAAATTTTGTTGAAACAAAAATTTATTGCGCAAAATTTTCAAAACAGAAAATCATGGACGCACATAGTCAACTGGAGTCTATTAATAATTACTTGATTAATCTTAGCTTAGTTCTCTCAAGCTCAGTTGTCGGGTCTTTCACCAGAGATACCTCTGGTTGGCTGTTTGTTTGTATCCCTATTTTTTGGTGATGATCATGTTGAAAATCAGTGCTGATTTTGAAAATCTGTTGAAAATTTTTCAATCTCAAATCAACGCCGATTTCCTTTAAAATCGGCACTGATTTGGAAATCAGTTCCTGAAATCAGCAACATGTGCCCAGCCCTTTAGAGATGGAAATATCGATGTTGGTACTGTTCATTGCAACTAGAAGAACGGAGCAAAAACGTACTTTGGATGCACATACTCAAGTCATTTTTGTTACAAATCAACTTTACAAGTAGCGCACTAAAAGCTACGACTAACTGCTGACTAAATAAGGACAAGATTTTGAAGTCATACTCGTTTCTGTAGATGGTACCCTATTACACAATTGATAAGGTTGAAAAGTCGGCTAGAAAACGCAAGAAAAAAAAAATGAAAAGTCAACAAACAACCTGTGCGTCGCCTCAATGACCGAGTAGGCAAAGTGCCGATATTTGAGTCCGTTATTTTTAACATGAAACCAGTTTTTTATAGTTGTTAGTCAATTTGTTAAGATGTGCTTCTTTTTCTTGACCGCAAGGAATCGCTTAATTTGTGTGTCATAAGAAAATTAGGCCTTATGTGGGCTTGTAATGAAATAACAAATTCAAAGTTCAAGGGCGGGTTTTGGCAAAAAAAGCTAGGCAAGTTGCCCCTCGAAACATGACGGAAAAGACAAGTTTGTAAGCAAATACCCAGTTGTTATGTTTTTGAACTAGTTAAAAAACAAAACAAAAACGGGTGGATTCTAAAAATATTTTTTATATTAACAAAAAAAATGGTTTCCATATCTATTAGTTTAATTGGGACATGGTTTTATACAAACTTAACCCGTCCCATTCAAAACTCGACTAAGCAAAATCTCAGCGCAAGGTTCAACCCCTTGCAAAATTGAGCCCAACAAAATTCGAGGGAATGCCAGATTTTGAAGAGGTTAGAAGAAGACGATGGGGAAAATAATTCACTGATATTTAAGGCAGTGAGTTTTCTTATTATCATGAAGTTTACGTCAAAGACGTCGGTGGCAATAAAAATTGATCATGATAATAACGAAGACTGTGAGAATGACGTTTGAGTCTTGATGGATCTAGGACCGTGTGAGTAGTATCCCTCAGCCCTTTTTTCCTAGTAAAATGAAAAATCTATCGGTACTTGGGCATTATATGGGCATTTCTAAAAAGTCAAGTTTGGTTAATGCTAATGAAATAAAATAAAATAAGATGAATATATAATAGTTTATATACAAATTGGGTCTATATATTTGCAAATTATGGGGGGGGGGGGTAAAGCATTGCATATATTAAATACGTAACCTAACCTAGGTACCTTTCCCTCCCCCCTAAACCCCAAAAAACAACAGTTTAAATATCGTATACGCAATGAAAACCACGCTAAGCATTCCATTACTTTATAACGATGTCTTGAATTAACCCATCAAAACGGGCTTTTCATGACTGGTTTCCTTGTAACTGCCCATATAATGCCCAAGTACCAATTTATCATTGCCAGTTTTCCACTTCTGACGACATTAGCTTTTTACACTCTAGAAAACAAGGTGCAATTTGGACTTTCGACTCGCGGTAATTTTAAATTAAACACACAGGAAGAAGGTGAGGTTGGGCAAGTCCTCCAATGAAATTGCACAATACACCCCAAATTTTATAAAATAGGCGTAAATTTCGTATTTCACCTCCTTCCTTTTGGAATACTTCGGTATTCAGGCCTGAGAATAAGCTAGGCATTTGTCTCAGAAGACTTTTCAAAGGAAAGCGGTCAAAAATGTAAAAAAACAGTTTTTTGGCTAAGATTTTTCAGGTTTTCTCAGGGAAAGAGAATCCCTCTAGTTTTCCTTGTTTGTCGACATTCGTTATAATCAGCCAGATTCAAACCCTAAGTTGCATCTTTGTTTTCTCAACTGTAGGCCGTGATCTCATGTACACCAAGTTTTATTCTCCTAGGTTCATGGGTCTGAGGAGATAAGGATGCTGTCATGGTCGTCACCATTATCGTCGTCATAACTGTCGATATTATTGCCTGTAACATTGCTGACACTCTCGTTGTATCCTTGTCAGCTCCATCAGCATCTAAATCGCTCAAAAATGCCCCTACAAAACTGTGCCTGACAAAATCTTTTCCTTGCTCGGCACTTCCTCCATTAGTCTCTAATGGTTAGCTGCTTCCCTGCCGCGATATTTAGCTCTAATTTGGTGTTTTTTTGGTGGGTCGATTTCGGGGGGGGGGGTCGAATTTTTCTTGGAATGAGTTTTGCTGCGTTGAACTTTATAAGATTCGAGATTTTCTGGGTAGAATCTTGTGAGGATTGTGTTTTTTTTCTGAGTAGAATTTACAAAATAAGTTACCCGGTTGGAGTTCTGCATAGAATGAATTTTCAACTGCAATAGCAAATAGAAATTTATTGTGTTTTTTTTTCAATTCGAAAGAATCGACTTTTTTCGAAGTCAGTGACTTACACAAAAGGACTTAGCTCTGGGTTATCATCACATTCAAGTACTTTTATTTATTAAATAATCTGGGGGTTGGTTTATGGCAGAACTAATCAAATTTAACAAGAAGTTCACACGCTTAATTACTACAACCTAAAACTAGACAGAGTTTAACTTTGGGAACATAAAGGAACGACTTGATTGAGATGTTTCGTGTCATTTTCTTATCTCCACATATAGTTGAGATCTAATTCTAAAGCAGTACATGGGCGCCCATAAGCTGAATTCTTGGGGGGGGGGCAAACCTCGTCTAATTGGCACGTTTAATGCTATATACGAAAACAATAAGAATTCCAAATAGGGATAGGTCCTTTTATTAGACAGTGAAACGAAAATATAAAACAAAGACTCTAAATATTTCGATGACACAGTCGGTCATCATCTTCAGTAGAGTTACTGAACCGACTGTGTCATCGAAATATTTAGAGTCTTTGTTTTATATTTTCGTTTCACTGTCTAATAAAAGGACCTATCCCTATTTGGAATTCTTATTGTTTTCGTCTTAGAAAAGGCAGTGTGGTCATGGAGAATAATATTAATGCTATATAATAGAAATCTCAGAACAAAATATAAAAATAAGGCAACATCATTGAGCCAAGGGGGAGGGGCGCCCCCCGTCCCCCCCCTTATGGGCGCCCATGAAGCAGTATCTTTAAAGCAGATAACAGGTCAAGAAACACGGCATTATGAACCTATACTTTCTCTTGTTCAGCTCTTTTGACAGGGCAATGATAACGGATTTAGCAAGGGTCAACTTCTTCGTAAAATGATGTTTTTTTTTGTCATTTTTATAACAAAAGACATTTTGTTGATTTTCCCGACAGGAGATTCAGGATATTAAAAAATTTTCGGAAACAAATAAATCTGATCAAGGGCTCCATCCAAAACTGTTTATAGGAAGGTATGACCTGCAAACAATTCCTCTCGGAGCGGTGGGGACGGAGATTTGAGAGAAAAAAGTTTTGTTCTCACCAGAGAAGCGTTACTTTTTTTCCTCAAATATTACAGCATTCCATATTTTGTACGTTCAGTGAGGGACGAGGGCTGAAACCCTTCCCTTTCTGAAACCACTTTACTCCAAGGACTAGCAGTATTTCTTTTTCTCTTACAATTCTAAATAGCAATCATTGTATTCACTGACGTTTCAGCTATTTTGGGCTATGTACTACTAATAAGCTATGTAGTACTAGGGATAAAGAATCTTCCTTCTTAATATAAAAAAGGCACATACCTTTTATAACATCTGAGAGGTTAGGAGGTTAAAATTATTCATTAAAAACGAAACTGAGGGGGGGCACATTGGAAATGGGCTAAGTTGAAAGAAAAACGACCCCATTACCTCCTCAGATTGATGCCAAAGTTTGCAATGCTTTTGAGCTAAATTATTTATTTTTTTTGCAAATTTTTGAATAATTGGAAAAAATATGCGCTTACCTGAATAATGAATCTTTGTAAGAAAAGCCTTTAGAATAAGCACCAAGCTCACAGGCAATACGCTCAATACAGTCATCAGATTGTTTTACTTCTGCGTAAATCTCCTGAGCTCTCTGGGCGAGCATTCCCATGGGACTGACAGAAGCTTCGATTTCTTCTGTAAAGAAAAAAAATAATAAAAAGTAATACATTAAGTAAATACTGACTTTAAAAAGTAAATAAGAATTTGTTATCATTGAGTATCATTGAAACCGTTAGCGATTCATATAAAATTTACGTCTTATTTTTGCATTCAAAATTCCTCGTATCCTTTAAGAATACTATCGTTTTTCCGGAAAAATTTTTGTAGCCTAGTTTTCAAACTAAACCAAGTTATTTCTTCACAATCCAAGCAGTAGAGAGGGAGGGTGACAATTTTCATTTTTGTTTTCAGCAAATAATCTCTTCATTTTCAGTTCTAACTGGAAACTTTCGCTACATTAAAACATATCTTTTCATGAATAATCAGCTTAAAAACTTGAGAAAATACCTGAGAATCATGCATTGTAGACTATTAAATTTTTCAGAAGCAAATTTAACCACGCTTTTTGAGGTTTTACGGTTTTTACGTTTGTAGATATTACATTTTTTTAGGTTTTACGTTAAAGCACTTATATGACTCTTAACTATAGCCTTTACCGCGATAAGGATTTCCCTTAAGAATTGGTACCGAAAACGTTTTTACTGCCAAAACCTAACTATATATATTATTTTGCAATTAATCGTGTCAAATGCACTTAAGAACTTTCTCTGTTCCTGAACACAATAGCCAACTTCAAGAAGTTCTGATAGTTTTCCATCCTATGTATTGTGCTTTGAAGTTGAACCAGAATTCAACTTATTTTTGATAAACTTGCATTAATTTTTATAACATCGACTTGGTTAAATAACTTAAATTGGCTTCTGAACAGACCCCTTGCTGAAAACATGGCCCCGAGAGCATTTTCAGTTGACATAAATACAAATTTCAGCACGTGTCGTATATTTCAGGAACTAAAAGTAAGACGAAACAATAATCTACTTGTTTACTTTTACAGTCACTGTTGGTAATCTATATATGTATAATATTAGCCGCAATCCATTGAACTTCCCAAAAACAAAATTGCTAGGCGCCCCAAGAAGTTGTAATTGTTTTTGTCGTTTTACTAGGATGGAAAAGTGAATATAAGGCAAAAAAGTGTGTAGCCTATAGGTATTTTTTTGTAATCAAACAAAACGTTATAGTAATGTTTTTTCTTGATATTTTATATATCCTATAAAAATTAAATGACCAATATTTTTTTTAGGCAACATCTATGTGAGACATGTGACTTTAATCAAATAGCAGCGAAAGAGCAACAATTTTGAAAATATGACAACGGAGATCAGTCGTCATTATACCGCTATATTTCCTAATGACTAGTGGCCTATCTGTGTAGTCTTTTTACTGTTTTTATATTGTCTAGATTTTAACCATTGTATTTTGGCAAAAATAGCCATCACAGTCAGGCACGTACGCAGGAATTTGTTTCGGGGGGGGGCTAAATCCTTCAAACCCATTGTTCTGTGAGAAAAATCAGAAAATTATGGGAAAAAGAAAAAAATCGTGAGATTTCGGGGGGGGGGGGCGGGCCCGGAGCCCCCCCCCTGCGTACGTCCCTGATCACAGTACCAATATATAAGCAGTAACGCAAGCTCTAATCTTGTCCATTGAAAGATTTTGAGACAAACTGGGACCGAGAACTTATCCTTGGCTCAACCTTCATGTGTGGTTCCGCCAATCCAATTCTTCCAAAAAAAAAAAAATCCAATGCATGAAATATATTTACATTACTGCATATATATTTATACTGTGATAGCCAGGCTACATAGGCTTCTAGTTCAGACGTGCATTTACCCTCTCCTCTACCCAAAAATAGTAAACGTATACAAAGTTAAAATACTATAACAAGGAAAAAGATACATTCTTGGCAAGTCTCTTAGTCCTCCCTTTCGGCAAGTTTCATTGGTTCGTCACTCTCCCTCACAGGAAAAATGAATACCTGCAGCTGCCGGCGTGCCACACCTCTGTACTATCTAATTTGATATTCAATACCTTCAACATTCTGCACAATTATTTTACAAATCAAGTTTTGAGCGTTTCAGATAAAGTGAAAGCACCAATAGACAAGCCCATGCCCTGGAGGGGTAAACTTAAGACGCATCCTCACCGTCTCCAAAATAAATTTCTGAAAACACCAAAAGACCTATTGAGTTATTTTCGCCTTTTACGGTCTTCCAAAGGATAAAGTTCAAACAAAACAGGAATTATATCGTTATCTTTTGCCGTCACCTTGCTATCCAACATTTCTAAATACAAACATCTCTTGTACTTTGATCACCCCATTGGCTAGCGCTTCTCTGCTTTTTTTTATATTTATTTAATTGATGCTAAACAAAAATAGCTTTTGAAATTACGCATATGTTAAAAGTACCAACTGACAAAGAAATAAAACATGTTTCCGAAATCTGTTGTGAGTTAATGCAGAGAGAAAGTGTTATAAGTTCTGCACCTGATGTTATTATCAGCATTCTTTCTTAATATCCGGGTTTTCGACTTTTCACTCTGCTAAGATGCTCGTCACCAAAACAAATGTGAAATTATGCATTATGGTGTAAACTGTTGGTCTGGGGTCTCACGAGTTAAAGAATTTACACAAGACCGACCTGAATCCTTGACTCGAGTTCAATATTTTGAAAGAGCAAACCAAAACGATGAATCCCAAATTTTGCCTATTCTCAGAATTTAGTCTCTTGTTTACTTATGTTACACTAATCCGTTGAGGTTTACAATAAAATTTCTTAATAATATCCTAAAAAGAAAAAAGAGCTTTTAGGATCGGACCAAAATAATTTATGTTGAAGCTTGATTGAGAAGTCTAAAAGCTCAAATGAATCGCCACATATTCTTGACGTGGTCAAAACCACTGCACCTTGTTCAATGCTCAGTAGGGAACCTTCCACTTCTGAAGGGACCTTCCTCAACTGGGAAATTTGCAGTCGTGCCATCAAGGAATAGTGTAAACAAGTATAGCATACAAGTTTTTATCAATAGCATGAAAAACTCAATGAAGTATTTCCTACTCAACCAGACAAGGTTCTATCCAGGATTTTTGTTCAGAGGGGGGTAAAAAATTAACAAAACGCATCAAAAATTTGTTAATATATATTTTTGTCACTTTCTCACGACTCGGACAAAAATTCGGAGAGAGGGAGGGTAAAACCGGTATCCCCCCTGGATACGGCTTTGCAACCAGGAGTCGGGCCAGCAAGAATGTTCTCATTCATTAACTATGAGGATCTTTGGTTCATATTGGCTGAAAAGACAGCACACACACTGAAGCGCGGCCGCGGACTGATATATGGAAGTGATAGAGATCTTTGGCGAGCGACTGGTCCTGAGTTATTTTAACGCGCCACATGTTTTGTTTCTGATACAAGTTCCGTAAAAGACAACACATCTATAAGATACCTTAAATAGACAATATAATATCATGCAAGCAAGTGCAAAAAAACTTCGTATTTTTATTGCAGTGTTCAGTGGTGTCAATTCACAGAAATTAGGGGGGGGATGTGTTTTACAAAACCGAGGAGGTGGCACTTTAATTTTTTCAATGATAATACCAAAATAAAGATATTTTTAACACCTAAGGGGCAAAAAATCTCGGTGCGCAAGTACCCTCCCGACCACCGGCAGATTCAGGGTGCTAGGGAGGGGGGGGGGCAGTCCCCCAGGAGTTTATCTGGCACCCTCATTCTTTGTTGTTTTTTCCGTTTTTCACTCTTTTCTAAAAATAGGTTTGTCAATTTGGTCAATTATTGTCACACTTGTCACATTGCCCTCCCCAAAAAGTTTGCTCTAGATCCTGCTCCCGACTAACGCTACTAGCTGGATTACAAAAACACTTGATTTGTATATGTTGTAACTCAGATCCGTTAATTGTTTCGTGAGTTAACCGATACGCGAGTAAGGAGCTCAATTAAGAAAAAAAGACTTTAATTTACCAAATGTAGTCAACACGTCTGATCTTGAAACGATTTTGATTACCGAGTCAGTTCATATTATGATTTTAATTTTGTTTGAACAATTTGTAAACTCTAGACCTAAAATTCAAGTTTTAATAAATTAGTCTACAAAAGTATGTATACCATGCTCAAAAGCGAAGAAAAGGAGGGAAATACTGACAGTATCTAATATGTTGAAAGACATTCTACAGGCTATAACCAAAAAGATTAAAATAATTCTGTTAACTTGCTTAAAAAAAGAAGGAAACTCAGATTTCATTTGGCTATAGTAATCCGAAAAATAGTGCCTTTTCTTGAGAAAGATATGAGCCTTGGAGCGACTCAAGAACCAAATTAAAATTTGAAGCCATTAATCAAACTGAGCCTCATTTTTGCACGTTAAAAAGAAAATGTTTATAAATAATAATTAAATTAGGCCTACCTCAAATTGGGGAATACTAAATTAGTCATGAATACCATTTAGATTTTTAAAAGCCATTTTGACTGACTATAGTAGGCTAATACACAAAATAAACAAAATATGTACATCTTTTCCGGAAGATATTGATACATTACAGTGAAAGGCAACACTCCAATTTGTTTCAATTTTCCCCGTCGTTTGTTTCATCAAGGGGGAACTGACCTAGTTGTATAATCAACTGTTACAGCTATATCGCAGTAAATAAATAAATGACCAAAAATGATTTCATGATGATAAGACAGGGGAGGGGTCGTATTATGTTAACTTTGAAATTGCGTCCAAATTTGAATTCTTGTTAATTTTGAAATTCGGTGGTATGCTGTCAAAGTTTATTGTTTCAAGGAAAATTGGCAAACATAGTCCATATTTCTGGATTTAATGATTTTAAAACAGTTGAAACGCTTATTGAAATACTATCATTTTCTTATTGAATATACTGAAAATTTATTGAATACTATTTTCAATAATTATTTTCAATGCTTTGAAAATAGTATTAAAAATACTACTTTCAATGCTTATTGAAAATACTCTTATTTAGTAAACACTATTATCAAGAATGCCACATAACTGAAATATTTTCTGCCTAACTTATTTTTTGTGATGGTATTACTTAATATTGCCGATCAATATTTTGTTGTTGCGGGATAACGATGACCAACAGTTATGGTCTCGTAACCCAAAAAGGTTTGCAAATAACATTTTTCAGTGAAAACACCCAACAAATTAATTTGTTTGGGAGTCCTAATCCTGGGTACTAAATTTCAAATTTGGAAATCTAAACCTGGAAGTTAAATACAAAATTCAATACTATTAAAACTTTAAAAAGTCATAGGAAGCCGATTCGGAGGTTAATTGTTTTATATTAGAAAATATTTAAATCCAGACGATAGTTTTTTTTTTGCCAAGTCGTTTACGACTTCGTTTAAGTCTTTTTACGATAGTTTCTTTTTGCAAAAACTTTTGGAGTCCTGACAGAACGTCTTAAACTTAACTGATTGGATTCCGGATAACATCGTCAATTAAGTGCATCTTTCAAAATAAGGTATGCTTCTTTTAAAACATTTTTGAAAGAAAATCCAAGTACACCTGTAAAGAAGTCAAATTCTTAAAATTAGAAGTCTACATAATTGGGAAGGTCCAGAAGACTAAGATACATAACAGGAACCTCATAACTGTCGTTTCTTATAATAAAAATCAATGAGACAACAAAGCAGTTGTGATGAAAACAAGCGTTTTTTAATTCGTTAGCGTTCGATCATTAAGAAGAGTGACAATTCACAAAAATGTAGGGGAGGACAAGCTTTTTTCGAATTACTTTAATGAAAATACAAAAAAGTTAATTTTCAAAACCGAGGGAGGGGCAGTTACCCCTTTTTCCCTGCCCGCCTCCTTGATCGTCAAACATTTCCAATTAAAAACAAAACTTAAAAGGGCTCTGAAACGAAGAAAACAATTCCAAACATTTTAATACAAGAACCATCAACGATAAAAAAAAAAGGTAAAACAATATTGGGTGATAGTGTACAATAGAGGAAATGATAAAATAAACTACCAGACTACAATAATAATAATAAAAAAATAAGAAAATGTTCGTGTGTTTATCGTTTTATTGTCATTACTTTTAATTTTTTTGTGCAATTATATTTTTAGATCATGCAGATGAGTAATGAAAAAACCGTAACTTTCATTTACTGTTCTGTATCCCTTAATTACGCATACTATGCAAAGTTGAACTTTTATGGAACGAAGGTATTTGCTTAAGAAATCTTTAGCGAAAATTGAACTTTCCTCTTTGTTATGGTGTACTTGGAATGGATTGCTTACCGTCAATTTCTTCACCGTCAATAGATCTCCTTCTCCTTCTTCTACCGGCAGCAAATGGGAAGACGGCTGCGATTGCGGCAACTGCGGCAACTGCTGAGGCAGCACTTGCAGCCACAGCACCTCGTGAAAAGCGAGCGCTACCTGGGCTATAAAAGAAAAAATACCCGATTAGAAACATAACTGACCAGAAAATAGGCAACGTCTTTTGAGGGAAAAAGGAGAAGCAACGGTGCTAGGATGTTTGAAAAGAAAAAAGTCGGGAGAATTAGCTATCATGGGTGAAAATTAAAAATTTAATACCTAAATGATAAGTCGTATATATTTCATTTTATCAATTTTTCCTAATTGACAAGAAAATGAAAAAGGATTCCCTAATAAATTTTTATGCAAAATGGCACCTGCAGAGCCAGATATACGCCACAGAAGAGAAGAGAGACAACCGAGGTTGGAAGGAAAAGTGTTTTGTTGTTTTAGGCCATAGTTTATAGCCAGAGGGAGTTGTCCTTCCCTGCAAAACGTGACATAAAAAAAAAAAAAAAAAAAAATTAAAATAGAAAAAATGAGAAATACTCCTGTTTAAAACTGTCGGTAGTAATTGCCTTCCGTTCTGGAAGATTTTCCAGTGGTACTCTTGCCTGCAAAGGCGCAAAAAATGGGATAAATAAAAAAAACAATTTTCTTCAGGAGCAAAAATAATTTGACATTTTTCTTCTCGAAGTCAGAACGTTCAGATCAAATGAGCGTCCTTCGGACCTAGTTAACTGAAGAACTGTCAGTCAAATCTATTTAACAAATCAATTTAGCGTGGAAATCTGATCCCAAAATAAGTACAAATAACTCAACCAATATTCAGTTGTTTGCCCTTTTGTATCACTTTGGATATAATTTTGCAAAGTAAATAAAAATGCAATGGTTTGGTTTTTGAGGCTTCGTTAAAATCAAAAATAGACTTTTCAGTTGAACATACTGAACTGACACAATTCTGCTAAGATAGCAAAACTATTGTCGAGGCACGTATGATTGAAAGCAATGACTTTTTCTTTCCACATCAAGGTCGTCATTTGTTCAGGATAAGGAAAATCTTCATGTATTCAATATATGGAAAAATAACAACTTTTGCTGAAGAGAAATTAATTTAGGACTAATCTACTGGTCATGTGAGCAAATAATACCACAAGAAATGACAATTTTTTATCACAAAAGAGGTAAATTTAAAGATCGGTAGAAAAAAGTAGATGATTTACAAGAAATTGTCGTAATAGGCACAGGCGTATCCAGGACTTTTGTTCGGGAGGTGGAGGCGTATTTTATCCAGAAGGTCTTACAAAAAAAACTTAAAAAAAGATCAAAAATGTGTTTATATGCAATTTTGCTACATTTTTACGAGTTATACGAAAATTTCGAGGGGAAGGGGGATTAAGCCTGGTTGCCTCTTCTTTCTGGATATGGCCTTGGTAATAGGAACTAATATTTCTGACATTTAAAATACAAAAGAAGATTATTTTCTTTGTAGATATCTTCTTAGGAAACCAGTTGAGATTTCTTGGTATTGTACATTTGAAGTTTCAGCCGTAAAGTATAAATTGCGATTCCTTTTTTGCAATGTTGTAAATAGTTGTGGCATATCCTAGGCTTTGCTCTTCTAGTGTGGATACTGTTCTCTCTTACTTGTCATGTAAAATAGGAGGTGATTTTACCGTTTTCTCTTAAGTGCTTAAAATTTGTTAAAGCACTTTTTCGAAGAAAAAAAACGCCAAATCAAATGGCTTATCCTGGCTTCGTAAGAGAGAGCCTTATATAAATAATATATATATATATATATATATATATATATATATATATATATATATATATATATATATATATATATATATATATATATATATATATATATATATATATATATATATATATATATATATATATATATATATATATATATATATATATATATATATATATATATAAAGACTTGTTTTACCTGATTGGCATGTAAAATGGATCTACCCTAGGCTCATCCGGCTGCATCCTCAATTAACAAAAATCACGTTGTACGATTTTTGCCACATCATCACCAGCCCAGTTGGTACACCAGCTGCGTTGCAATATGTCAGCCAATACAAAAATTTCAATATTACCCCTCCCCCCACCAAAAAAAGGAATCTTTTGAGCGTACATGTTCTCCAAGATCCCGTGTTTCCATTTATACCTTTTACATTTTAAAGGATATAATAGACTTTTGGGCATAACAGAATCTTTTTCAACCTGTGCTTAACGCATTAGCTGGTTTGCATAAGAAAAGACGCAGCTATGTAAAGAGAGCTTTGGTTTAGTGTATGCTTATTTACGTGTTTCAAAATAAAGCAAATGTTTTTATTGCCATTAGATCAAGGATCATTTAATCTTACATTTAGAAAACACTATTTCTGCCGTTTTAACAAACCTTTCCAATTAGTTCATTGAAATCGTTATAATCGATCATCTTTCGATTGACACGGACTAGACCAACCGAAAATATAGATACTATTCCTTCTTAGAAGGGCAGGACAGTAAACGTCAGGAAAAACCTCCACGAATATTCAGCATGTGCCTCAAAAACCAAGACGGCGAATAGGTTCTAACTCAGAAGTTAAGAAGTACTAAAGGAATTTAATAGAACATTCAAGATTTTACACAATCAATTAATTGGCATGATATATTACAAGTGAGACGTAACTGTCTTAGAGATAGAGTAATATTATAACTTTTTCCCTCAATTACGAGTCAGTATCCGCATGCCAGAATTTCCTATTTAATATTCCTGGCAACATGTTTTGCCAGGGTCAGCTTTACCTGAATTTCCGGATTGATTTCTAAAATATAGGTTACTTTCATTTTCTGATCTTGCAACAAGCAAAAACAATAAACTTATAAAATAAAACAATAAAGATTTCAACAATGATTCATGATCAAAACGCTAATTATTGTATTTTAGAAAGAATTAAAATTAATCATACCACTTCATAAGCTATTTAAGGAAAAGAATTGGACAAAATCTTGACTGTACTGTCCTTGTGGTGAAATAGAGGGCATCGAAATAAATTCTGGACAAAATATTAACTATTTTGATTTTGAAAAAAAATAACAGTACTAGTTCATAAGCTATTTGAGGAAAACAAGAATAAACAATATTGGATATACGTAATTTTTTTTTTTTTTTTTAGCGGATCTGTAAACAGGAAGTGCTTTCTTGGGAGTCATAATGACTCTTGAATACTTGAATTGAACATCAAGTATTTTGCAGTAGGCATCAAGACATGGCTAATTGTAGAAAGAGAAAAGCCGAGACAGATATTCCAGGTGATTGAGAGGCAAATGTTTAAATGGCTGCACGGATAAATGGGGGGAGTCAGTATGAATCTCTAAGAAATTGCGCCAGTTTCTTTTATTTTTGTACAGTTTTATCGGCTTTGGTATATAATATGCATATTTAAACTGTTAAATTCATGTGAATGATAAAAACCGGTAGAAGGGGATGAATAAAGAATACCCTCACCTTAATCCTCAATATTTAAAATAGAGATAACCATGCCTGCAAATAGGTGGGGTAATAGAAGGGAATCCGCCCTCTGGAGACTGGTCTTAAGACCTCACCTCATGAAAAATGCTTTCATCCTCCTCCCTCCAAGTCAGATTTGTTTGAATCTATGCAGTTAACCATTGTATTATGTCCTGATTCTAATGTTCGACACATGTCTGATTCCAACATTTGACGCATGTATACCGTTAGATGCATGAAACAGCAACAAAATCAACAAACCCTGCTTAAACAAGGGCCGTAGCCAGGTACTAGAGGAGAGAAGGGGGCCGTGGTTCAATTAAACTGACAGAATGAGATTCAGTTTGAATAAGAGGAGGGGACTGAAAGCGTATATATTAAAAAATAACTAACATGCACCCCAGAAACATAGTAGCATATATTTTGAATGATTTTCTGTCTAATATCTTTATATAATACCTGCTACTGTAGCAATTGCGTCCCCGTCCTCCCTGATGGGGTCGGATAAACCCATAGGCTGTATACAAAAGTTTGGTGGTCCTGTTCGTTTATATTAATGTTTGTATTGTTTTTCATCCGCGATTGGTTGATAGTTCAAAATAATACTAATTTGAAAAAAAAAATCACACAAGACAACAAAAACGACATACATTTTGTGTCTCTCGTTCTTTTATACAAACCTAGAGGGAGGAACAAGGATTAAAAATAAGGATGCTAAACCAAATAGGTAGGCCTAATCCAACTCTTCTTTTAAACAAATGTCGGTACTTCTGCATTATATGTTACACCCCGCTATATACCGTATAAAAAGTAAAAGTAAGAATGACTGCACTAGACCCTTAAGGTCCAAACCGGCGGTGCTGATCTCCGTTTCGTGGCCCTTCAGCCAGGAAGTGCAATGGGGGGTTGGGGGCCAGCCATCCTGCGCTTTCGCACACCCTTTCTGCTTACATTCCCCAGATTTCTCCAGGTACCCATTTAGAGCTGGGTCGACTCTGGCTGAGCTTACAGTGTCACAACACTGACACTCGTCCCAAACCAAATAACCGGCCACGCCAGGAATCGACCCCGTGCCCCTTGGACAAAGAGTTCTCAACCCAGCGCTTGTCCACTTAGCCAGGACGGCTAAGTGACGGGATATACTGTATAGGGAAATACTAAAGGAAACCAGTCAAACGGGTATTTGCAAGAGATAAATGGATCGCAAAGCGTGGTTTGTCATTGCGTTTACAATATTTAATCTATTGTTTTTTGGGGTTTGGGAGGGAGGTACCTAGTTTAGGCTAGGTTACGTATTTAATATATACTCTGCTTTACCCCCACCCCCCACCCTTAATGTGCAAATATATAGCCCAAATTTGTCTCTAAACTATTATATATTCATCCTATTTTATTTTATTTAATTAACATTAACCAAACTTGACTTCTTTCGTGTGTACCATATAATGCATAAGTACCCAAATTTCGTGTTTTGCTTGCATAAGATGAAATTTGTATTTGCAGCCAAGGGCGAGACACAAAAAAGTGTAGTTCCAAAATCATATTGTACCAAGGAAAACCTAATAGAAATACCATTAAGAAAGAAAACGAAAAAAAATAGGGTTTTTAAAGGCCAAACGAAAATACTGAAGAAACACACAAAGCTAATATTTCGAGAGAACAGCCGCCTCTCTTCTTCAGCGCGAAAAAAATAATATAAACTAGGAAAGTGCCAAAGAAAAAAAAAAAAAAACACGGAAAGTCAACAAAACCAATTAAAAACTAATAAAAAACAGCCAGAAATTAAAAGATAAATAAAATTCAATAAAAGACAAAATTACAAGGATTAAAGTCAAATACCTAACAACCATAAAGTGAGTCATTCGCCAATATCCGTGATTTGCACAGAATCCTAAAATTCTGACCTGCCATCGGCGGATGCAAGCGAACCATCTTTTATCATTTTCTTTCTTTATGTTATGGCAGGCCAATGTGGTTTAAGAAATTATCTTAATAGAAATACTCTCGTATATAAAGTTTGCCTTGCGTATTTAAGTTTGAACGGACCATAATAACACAGTACAAACAAATTTAAATAACCTGATACCTTTTCCGAAGTAAAATTAGGACCAACTAGTTTCGAAAATTGAACTGAGGGGTGAGACAATCGATGATGAATATATGCTGTCTACTGACGAGGAAGGCAAAAGAGCAGTATAGCATCCATATTTTTTCTTTACGAAAAAAACATCGTAATATCACGGCGACAAATTCAGAGAAAGTTAACACAAATACAGGCTGCGGTGTATTGATCAAACAGTTCGTGGCAACGAACTGTAAGTAAGGAGCGACCCGGCTCAATCGTAACCGAAACTCTAAAAAACGGAATTTTGATACATAAAAACATAAAAAGATACATAAAAAGAATCAGATTTTAATTCTGATTTCAAATATATAAGTTTCATCAAGTTTAGTCCTACCCATCAAAAGTTAAGCGCCTGAGAAAATTTGCCTGATTTTCGAAAAAAGGGGGAAACACCCCCTAAAAGTTATAGAACCTCAATAAAATCCTAACATCAGATTCAGCGCATCAGAGAACCCCACTGTTAGAGGTTTCAAGCTCCTATCTGCAAAAATGTGGAATTTTGTATTTTTTGCCAGAAGAAAGATCACGGATACAAGTTTATTTGTTTTTTTGTTGTTTTTTTCCCAGGGGTGATCGTATCGACCCAGTGTTCCTAGAATATCGTGGGAGGGCTCATTCAAACAGAAATTCTGGTGCCCTTTATAAGTGAAAAGTGAAAAGTTCTGGTGCCCTTTATAAGTGAAAAAAATGGAGGGAAACTAGGCCCCCTCCCACACTAATTGTTTTCCCAAAGTCACCCGATCAAAATTTTGAGATAGGCATTTTGTTCAACATAGTCGAAAACATAATAACTATGTCTTTTAGGACGACTTAATCTTCCAAAGTCCCCGGGGGAAGGGCTGAAAGTCATGAACTTTACCCAATGTTTACATATAGTTTGGGTTATTGGGAAGTATACGGACATTTTCCGGGGGGATTTTTTCTGGTTGTTGGAGGGGGGATGATTCAGGGGTGGTGGGAGGATCTTTCCACGGAGGAAGTTTTCATGGGGGAAGGGACATTTTTATGAATGGGGCGCCGGATTTCTGACTATTATTTAAAAAAAAAACATCAGAAATTAAATAAAAAAAAAGTTTTTTAACCGAGAGTAAGGAGCAATATTAAAATGTAAAACAAACCGAAATTTTTAGGCATATGATTGAGTTTGCTCCCTAGTCAATACCTCGTTCTTTAAGCCAAAGATTTTTTAGTAGTTTCATAAGAGCTATTTATTCTAATTAACGGCCTTTGTGATTAAGGGGTAATTTTTAAAGAATTGGAACAAAATTCGAACTTTATCGTAAAAAGCGAGGTATTTACTAGGCGGTGAACCCCCTAATATAGGTATTAAAAATATATGAATATAGAAGTTCGTTACGTAAGTTAATTCGTAAGTTACGTATATTTGTTACTAATAAAAACGTTCGTAAATAAAATTAAACAACTTTCGAGAAAGCCATTTAACCAAATAAAAGTAAAATGAATATGCAAATTTTGTATTAAATATTCTTGTACGGTGAGCTAAAATAAAAACCGGCATTGATTCAAAAACATTCAAAAATTAAAAACAAAAACAAGTTTTTTTTAACTGAAAGTAAGGAGAGACATTAAAACTTACGAACAGAAATTATTCCGTATATGAAAGGGGCTGTCCCCTCCTCAACGCCTCGCTCTTTACGCTAAAGTTTTATATTGTTTTAAAAATAAAGTTGTGAGACAGAGTCAAACTTTAGCGTAATGAGCGAGGCGTTGAGGAGGGGACAGCCCCTTTCATATACGGAATAGTTTGTTCGTTTTAAGTTTTAATGTCGCTCCTTACTTTCAGTTAAAAAAGCTGTTTTTTTTTACTTAATTATTGTAAAAAGGACTGCTGTATTGTTAGCATATTGCCATTTAATTTGCAAAGTGGGAGTGTCGTGTTAGAACTTGGGATAAAGACATTTTTTCGAGTCTTTTTGTATGTCTAATCAAAACAATAGTTTTCTACTGGGAAAGACATGGGAAGAAAAAATATCACATAAGAAAGAAAAAATATCAGTCAGTAATAAATGCTATATTTGAATATTCGATACTTAAAAGATGCTCTATGGATTTTTTATACTCTTTTTTTCAAGCAAAATACTTTTTTACTTCATAAAAAATTCCATACCATTCAGGTGAGGCCGTATCCAGGATATTTTTCGGGGAGGGAGGGTATTTTTTTTGGGTCGATCTTTTGCAAAAAAATAAAAAATATGTAAAAAAATTATTTATCTTGCGCGCCCCCTCCCCCAATTTTTTTGGAATTCGGGAAAATTTTCGCCGAAGGCGAAAATTTTGGCAGAAATTTTACAAAATCGGCCTAAAAGAACTAAAAGAAAAGAAATTTTATTTTACTAAAAGAAATTTTAGTAAAATGAATATGCGAATTTTGTATTAAATATTCTTGTACGGTGAGCTAAAATAAAAACTTGCATTGATTCAAAAACATTCAAAAATTAAAAACAAAAACAAGTTTTTTAACTGAAAGTAAGGAGAGACATTAAAACTTAAAACGAACAGAAATTATTCCGTATATGAAAGGGGCTGTCCCCTCCTCAACGCCTCGCTCTTTACGCTAAAGTTTTATATTGTGTTAAAAATAAAGTTGTGAGACAGAGTCAAACTTTAGCGTAATGAGCGAGGCGTTGAGGAGGGGACATCCCCTTTCATATACGGAATAGTTTGTTCGTTTTGAGTTTTAATGTCACTCCTTACTTTCAGTTAAAAATGCTTGTTTTTTTTATTTAATTAGTGTAAAAAGGACTGCTGTATTGTTAGCATATTGCCATTTAATTTGCAAAGTGGGAGTGTCGTGTTAGAACTTGGGATAGACATTTTTTCGAGTCTTTTTGTATGTCTAATCAAATCAATAGTTTTCAACTGGGAAAGACATAGGAAGAAAAATATCACATAAGAAAGAAAAAATATCAGTCAGTAATAGATGCTATATTTGAATATTCGATACTTAAAAGATGCTCTATGGATTTTTTATGCTCTTCTTTTCAATCAAAATACTTTTTTACTTCATGAAAAATTCCATACCATTCAGGTGAGGCCGTATCCAGGATATTTTTCGGGGAGGGAGGGTATTTTTTTGGGTCGATCTTTTACAAAAAAATAAAAAATGTGTAAAAAATTTATTTTTCTTGCGCGCCCCCTCCCCCAATTTTTTTTGGAATTCGGGAAAATTTTCGCCGAAGGCGAAAATTTTTACTGAAATTTTACAAAATCGGCCGAAATTTAGCAAAATTCTTGATTTCTGCAGAAAATTTGGCATAAATCAGGTAGCAATTCGGTAAAATTTTGCAAAATCTGCCGAAATTTAGCAAAATTCTTGATTTTTGCAGATAATTCGGCACAAATCGGTTAGCAATTTAGTAAAATTTACGAAGATCGCGCCCCAATAAAATTAGCCTCAGGACGCCCCTGGTTCCCATTAGTGGGGTCTTTATCATGGTGGTGATCATTACATTTGGAAAAGCTTTGGATGGGGAAACGATTGACCCTATTCTTTTGTTATTGCTGAGTTTATTTCAAAACAGGCCATGCAAAGGAATGTAACCCTTAATTGAATTATAGGCCTCATCATTCAATGCTATTTATCAGCGTTATTAATCGAATAAAGCTTATGAAGAATTGGAACAAGATAGGATGGAAGTAGACACACAATCGTCTCCGAATATGTATAGCCTGCTTACCTGAAAAATCCACGAATTCGGTTAAGCAAAGACTCGTCATCAACTCCTTGAATAGAAGCTGAATTATGAGAATATTCAAGAGCTGCTAAGTAGCTATCCTGACCAGCAAAGCCCTGTCTAGCAATCTGACGATCTACTGGTGCTACTTGGCTAGGCTGTTGGCCTCTTACGGCCAAATGGGATCCTGTCTGGACTTCATTCATGGGGGCACTTATCACAGCCCCAACTGCTAGGGCGCAAATTATGAGCACTTTCATTTCGTACACTGCGTTGAGATTGTGGTGTTTAGAAGTCAACTGAGCTAGCGGAGAAGTTACTATCGGTTGCATATAATCCTCTGTCGGGCAGCAGCCTTCAGTTTTCTAGCTTTAGGGCGATGTTAACAAGTAGGTCAAATTCGAGTCCAATGTGTGCAAAATTCTTTGGGCTTGGGATTTTCTCGCGTCATCAAGCAGGTAGATTAAACTCATTGAAAGTCATTGGAAAGGTATGTTATGTTCTTTGGATAAAAAAAAGTATTTCCATTGCGCTGATTATCAAAGTCTTTATTTATACGACTTGTATAGCTTCTACTTCTGATTATATATTCTATTAGGTACAAATGCTGCACAAGCTATATTTGTGTTTCCCAATCTGTGGCCCATGGTAAATGTCTATGAAGTCCGCAGCGGACACATTTGTTCATATTGTATTGTATGAGAGAACGGGATGGGGCAAAAGGGAACAGTCCCACTGAAAAAAGCAGAAGCGTAATTTTCTATGGAGGGCAACTGCCTCCATACTCCAGTTTGCCCCCCCCCCACAGAATCCTTTTTGCCCCCAGCTGAAATTTATTTTCTTCATAAATCTTGTCAAAACTATGGTAAGCCTGCATAAATCAAGCATCCACAGAAACGGGTCAGTTTTCTTTAGCATAACTCCCCCTCCCCAGGATTTCGACAAAATTACGTCGCTGGGAAAGAGCCCAAAGCGCGAGGATAGATCATTTATAGCCAGCCTATTCATGGGCGCCCATAAGCTGAATTCCAGGGGGGGCAAACTTCGTCTAATTGCTACTTTTGATGCTATATAATAGAAATCTCAGAACAAAAATATAAAAATAAGGCAGCATCATTCAGCCAGGGGGGGGGCAAGAGCCCCACCCCCGCCCCCCCCCATATGGGCGCCCATGAGCCTATTTTTCTTTTATTTTTCGATATTTAGTACATCAAAGCCATGGACAGGCACATCTTAGGTTTATAATTGAGGGAGGTTTCAAGCTATTTGAAGGTTATTTCTTTTTGACTGCCAAAACTGCTTCCCCTTAACCTTGCTTTTGGATTAAAGCAAACAGGAAATCAAGTGAGAGAAGGATGGAAACAGGACTCGAGTAATCATTTCGACCAAAATATTTGAAGATCCCTACTTCATTACTGTCAAATAAGCCCACTGTTCTAGCAGAATTTGTCTCTAAAGCCATTGTTTAAAATGGATGATTCTCAGAATTTAGTGCCCTTTATCAGGCAGTGCCATTGGCTGCAATCGGAGGGTATTTGTTCCCCTTTGATTTTGAAAAACATTCCTTTGATATTTTCATTGAAAAATTGAAAAAAGATTGCCACCCCCCTTCCTACAATCTGAAAAACAAATTTTACACCCTCCTTCCTACATCTTCGTGGATTGACGCCACAGGAGGCTATAAGCAAGTTTGTGGCTACAATTGCAAACCTATGGCTAAAAATTGAGTTTGTTGCCCTAAAAGAGTCTGAAAGAAGCTTTTGGTTGAATGAAATGCAAAACGTCTAACTAATGAATCAGCAAAGGGACGAGGAAGACCGTTTCAAGATCCGTACTTTTGTGAACCCAAATTTTTGCAGGGTTTCGAAAAAGGTAAAAAACGTCCACTTTTTACTAAAATGCACCAATGAAACCCCTGTTTGAAATATGCTGTCTGTGTAACTTGGACCCTTGCCACTATAGTTGCAAGTATGATGTTTTATACAGGCAAACTAAGTAGACAGCATAATAAAAAAGGTTGAAGCAATAGTACAGCCAATTGACGTTCTATACATTAGAAAGTAATATATCTTAAAGGAATAACACATTACCGAAAAGTTATTGCATATAAGGTAGTTTCGTATTAGCTAGTACACACTCGACAAGTTTGCAAAGAATTTCTTAGACCACACTGCTTTCCCATATACGAAAAATTAAGCAAGAAAAACGGTTTTAATTTTTATAAAGCAGTGAATAAATACAATAAAATAAACACTTGATTAAACTCCAAAATATTCGGAGTGTGTTTGTTTAATTAAGTGTTTATTTTATTGTATTTATTCACTGCTTTATTAAAATTAAAACCCGTTTTTTTGCTCAATTTTTCGAGAAGTTTGCTGAATGTAAGATCTAAGAAAACCGGTTTCATAGCCACAAAGACAGATGACGGGTGACAGAATGCATTGGACTTGCATAGTTTGGGCTATATATTTACATATTAGAGGGGGGGGGTTAGGGTCGGGTTACTTTAACCTATAAATAAAAAAGGTTGAAGCAATAGTACAGCCAATTGACGTTCTATACATTAGAAAGTAATATATCTTAAAGGAATAACACATTACCGAAAAGTTATTGCATATAAGGTAGTTTCGTATTAGCTAGTACACACTCGACAAGTTTGCAAAGAATTTCTTAGACCACACTGCTTTCCCATATACGAAAAATTAAGCAAGAAAAACGGTTTTAATTTTTATAAAGCAGTGAATAAATACAATAAAATAAACACTTGATTAAACTCCAAAATATTCGGAGTGTGTTTGTTTAATTAAGTGTTTATTTTATTGTATTTATTCACTGCTTTATTAAAATTAAAACCCGTTTTTTTGCTCAATTTTTCGAGAAGTTTGCTGAATGTAAGATCTAAGAAAACCGGTTTCATAGCCACAAAGACAGATGACGGGTGACAGAATGCATTGGACTTGCATAGTTTGGGCTATATATTTACATATTAGTGGGGGGGGGGTTAGGGTTGGGTTACTTTAACCTCCCTAACGTGCAAATATATGACCCAAATTATATTGTTATATAAACTAAAGTATTATATTTTCATCATATTTCGGTATGTTTCATTGGGATTAACCTAACTTCACTTTTCGAGTGTGTATTGGCAAATACAGAAGTACCATATATTAGAATTATAAAACACAACGGGTAATTACAAATATAATTATGTAATTTGGCTTTAGGTGAAGCGCAACTTATATCCTTGCCTTATGGAGGTTTGAGGGTTGGCAATACGATACTTATTCATGGGCGCCCATGAGTGGGGGGGGGGGCACCATCCCCACCCCTGGCCGAATGACGGTGTCATATATGTGTATTAAATTGAAAAACTTTTTCCACTGAATAAGTTTTCAAAGAAAAGTAAAGGGCTCTATTAAGCTAAATATGGGCAGAAATAAAGTCAAATAATCTTCCAAGCGTAAAACTAACACAAATCACTATCAACAATAGTAGAGGAGGGGGTGTTACTCGTGACGGGGCTCCTTATATGGGCATAGAATACTGACGGGGCTCCAAATATGGGCATAGAGTCATTAGGGAGAACACGTGGTTAATGGGGTCAATGACCTCTTTTTCCAAGGTCGATTTATTTGATGTTTCTATGTGTAATAACTCCGGAACGAAGGTTGCACAGGCGCATTGAATTCTAACGGGAACAATGTTATTGATCTAGGACTCGAGGGGGAAGTGAATTTCCGAAATTGATTGCGTAATCAAAGTGTGTCAACAACAACAACATCGACCTTGACATTCGCTGAGAGCGTGCACTTACAACAACAACAACATCGACCTTGGAACACCTGTGCTGTCGACCTCAATTCACCTATCGTGAATCAATAATTCCCCTTAGAAACAACAAATTAATTTCCCCTTTCTTGACAGATCAATCAATCAATGACATCATCTGTCAGACTTTAAAAATTTTCGCCCTAGAAACATTTCTCCAGGAATATATCCAAATCATTAATGTCTTTGCCTCGGGAACAACTCTTTTGGTCGAACTCCAAAGGATATTAATAACCAAAGGCCATGGAAACAATTAGGCAAGAAACATCTTAGCGATGAATTGTTTTATCGCGCGAAAAGGTTTCCTATTAATTTGAAATGCGTTAGCGCAGAGATGCCAATAACAAAGGAATACGCTGAATTTGCGTTTAGGGATTATTTGGGCGAAACCGTTTTAGACAGGTTAGGGAACTATTTCGGCCAAACAGATAGAGACATTTTAAAAGAAGATTATTGAAGAGATTTTAGAAGAGAATTTGAGTGTGGTCGTTATAATACACAAGTTTCATTTGAACAGTGTTGTGAGGTCCTCTAACCCAACCCCAAAGGGTTCCAATCCTCCTACCCCAACCCCGAAGGAAGCCCCCGGTCCTCAAAGGCCCCCCAAGCTCCCAAAGGCCCTCCCCCGGTCCCCCAAGGGCCCCCAGGCCCCCAACTGCCCCCCGGACACTCAAAGGCCCCCCAAGCTCCCAAAGGGCCACCGGCGTCCCCAAAGGCCCACCCCAGACCCCCAAAGACCCTCCCCGGGCCCCCCAAAGGCCCATCGAGCTCCCAAAAGACCAACGGGGTCCCAAAGACCCTCCACCGGTCCCCAAATGTCCCCCACGCTCCCAAATGGCCCCCCGGACACCCAACTGCCCTCCCCCCGCCCCCAAAGGTCCACCGGGCTCCCAAAGGACCAATCGGTCCTCAAGTGCCCCCCCGACCCCCAAAGGCCCTCCCAGGGCCCCAAACGCCCTCCCCCTGGGCCCCCAAGGTCCTCCGCCGGTCCCCCAATGCCCATCGAGCTCCCAAAGGACCAACGGGGTCCCAAAGACCCTCCACCGGTCCCCAACTGCCTCTCCGGACCCCCAAACGCCCCCCTCAGACCCTCAAAGACCCTTCCCTGGTCCTCAAAGGACCCCGGACTCCCAAAGGACCACCCGTCCCACAAGGGTCCCCCAAACACCCTCCCCGGGCCCCCGTCGTTCGTTGATGTGTGTTGTCTGAAACCTAAGATTTGGGTTGTGTAGTTTGCTACTTCAGGCTTTTCTGAGCTAAGGTTTCCTAGTATTTCCTAGGTGAATGTTGTCTGAAACCAATAGTTTGGGATGAGTAGTTTGCTTTTTAAGGCTTTTATGAGCTAGGTTTCTTAGCCTTTCGTTGGTGTGTGTTGACTGAAACTTATGATTTGGGATATGTAGTTTGCTATTTTTTACTTTTCTGAGTTGGATTTCTTAGTCTTTCATAGGTGTGTGGTGTCTGAAACCTATGATTTGGGATATGTAGTTTGCTATTTTCGACTGTTCTGAGCTATATTTCTTAGCCTTTCATAGGTATGTGTTGTCAGAAAATTAGGATTTGGGATGTTTAGTTTGCTATTTCAGGCTTTTCTGAGCTAAGGTTTTCTAGTATTTCGTAGGTGAATGTTGTCTGAAACCAATAGTTTAGGATGAGTAGTTTGCTATTTTTGACTTTTCTGAGCTAGGTTTCTTAATCTTCCTTTGGTTTGTGTTGATTGAAACCAGTGATTTGGGATGGTTAATTTGCTATTTTTGACTTTTTTGAGCTAGATTTCTTAGCATATCATATGTGTGTCCTTTCAGAAAATTATGATTTGGGAGGTGTAGTTTGCTTTTTGGACTTTTCAGAGCTAGGATTTTTAGTCATTCATAGGTGTTTGTTGTCTGAAACTTCGAGTTTAGGATGAGTAGTTGGCTATTTCAGACTTTTCTGAGCTAAGGTTTCTTAGTATTTCGTAGGTGAATGTTGTCTGAAACTTATGATTTGGGATATGTAAATTACTATTTCGGGCTTTTTGAGTTGGATTTCTTAGTCTTTCATAGGTGTGTGGTGTCTGAAACCTATGATTTGGTATGTGTAGTTTGCTATTTTCGACTTTACTGAGCTAGGTTTCTTAGCCTTTTATAGGTATGTGTTGTTAGAACATTATGATTTGGGATGTGTAGTTTGCTATTTCAGGCTTTTCTGAGCTAAGGTTTTATAGTATTTCGTAGGTGAATGTTGTCTGAAAGCAATAGTTTGGTATGAGTAGTTTGCTATTTTTGACTTTTCTGAGCTAGTTTTCTTAGTCTTTCGTTGGTGTGTGTTGTCTGAAACCTAAGATTTGGGATTTGTAGTTTACTATTTATGTCTTTTCTTAGCTTGATTTCTTAGTCTTTCATAGGTGTGTGTTGTCTGAAACCTATGATTTGGGAGTGGTGGATTGCTAATTTTGACTTTTCTGAGATGGATTTCTTAGCCTTTCATAGGTGTTTGTTGTCTGAAACCTATAGTTTGGGATGAGTAGTTTACTATTTTTGACTTTTCTGACCTATGTTTCTTATACTTTCATAGGTGAGTGTTGTCTGAAAACTAAGATTTGGGATAGGTAATTTTATATTTCTGACTTTTTATAACCTGAGTGCTTATTCTTTCGTAGGTGTGTTGTGACTGAAACCTATGATTTGGGATGTTTGGGTTGCGATTTTTTGACTTTTCTGAGCAGGATTTCTTAGCCATTCATAGGGGTGTTTTGACTGAAACCTATGATTTGGGATGGTTAATTTACTATTTTTGACTTTTCTGAGCTAGATTTCTTATCCTTTCATAGGTGTGTCCTTTCAGAAAATTATGATTTGGGAGGTATAGTTTGCTTTTTGGACTTTTCAGAGATAGGATTCTTAGTCACTCATAGGTGTTTGTTGTCTGAAACTTCGAGTTTGGGAAGAGTAGTTGGCTATTTCAGACTTTTCCGAACTAAAGTTTCTTAGTATTTCGTAGGTGAATACTGTCTGAAACTTATGATTTGGGATATGTAAATTACCATTTCGGGATTTTCTGAGTTGGATTTCTTAGTCTTTCATAGGCGTGTCATGTCTGAAACCTATGATTTAGGATATGTAATTTGATATTTCTGACTTTTCATAAACGGATTTCTTAGTCTATCGTAGGTGTGTGGTGTCTGAAACCTATGATTTGGGATGTGTGGGTTGCTATTATTTGACTTTTCTGAGCAGGGTTTCTTAGCCAATTCATAGGTGTGTGTTGACTGAAACCTCTGATTTGGGATGGTTAATTTGCTAATTTTGACTTTTTTGAGCTAGATTTCTTAGCCTTTCATAGGTGTGTCATTTCAGAAAATTATGATTTGGGAGGTATAGTTTGCTTTTTGGACTTTTCAGAGCTAGGATTCTTAGTCATTCATAGGTGTTTGTTGTCTGAAACTTCGAGTTTGGGATGTGTAGTTGGCTATTTCAGACTTTTCTGAGTTAAGGTTTCTTAGTATTTCGTTGGTGAATGCTATCTGAAACTTATGATTTGGGATATTTAAATTACTATTTCGGGCTTTTCTGAGTTGGATTTCTTAGTGTTTGATAGGTGTGTGATGTCTGAAACCTATGATTTGGGATGTGTAGTTTGCTATTTTAGAATATTCTGAGCTAGGTTTCTTAGCCGTTCCTAGGTATGTGTTGTCAGAAAATTATGATTTGGGATGTGTAGTTTGCTATTTCAGGCTTTTCTGAGCTAAGGTTTTCTAGTATTTCGTAGGTGAATGTTGTCTGAAACCTATAGTTTGGGATGAGTAGTTTGCTATTTTTGACTTTTTCTGAGCTAGGTTTCTTAGTCTTTCGTTGATGTGTGTTGACTGAAACTTATGATTTGGGGTACGTAGTTTGCTATTTTTGATTTTTCTGAGCTGGATTTATTAGCCTTTCATAGGTGTGTGTTGACTGAAACCTATGATTTGGATGAGTGGTTTGCTATTTTTGTCTTTTCTGAGCTAGATTTCTTAGCCGTTCATAGGTGTGTGTTGTCTGAAACTTATGATTTGGGATGCGTAGATTGCTATTTGAAATTTCCAGAGCTATGATTCTTAGTCCGTCATAGGCGTTTGATGTCTGAAACTTCTAGTTTGGGATGAGTAGTTTCGCTATTTCAGGCTTTTCTGAGCTAAGGTTTCTTAGTCTTTCATAGGTGAATGATGTCTGAAACCTATGATTTGAGATATGTAAATTACTATTTCGGGCTTTTCTGAGTGGGATTTCTTAGTATTTCATAGGTGTTTGTTGTCTGAAACCTATGATTTGTGATGGGTGGATTGCTACTTTTGACTTTTCTGAGCTGAATTTCTTAGCCTTTCATAGGTGTTTGTTGTCTGAAACCTATAGTTTGGGATGACTAGTTTGCTATTTTTGTCTTGTCTGAGCTAGTTTTCTTAGCCGTTCTTAGGTGAGTGTTGTCTGAAACCTATGATTTGAGAT
Organism: Artemia sp. Qi Xiang Cuo; assembly: GCF_049724085.1. Taxonomy (NCBI): domain Eukaryota; kingdom Metazoa; phylum Arthropoda; class Branchiopoda; order Anostraca; family Artemiidae; genus Artemia; species Artemia sp. Qi Xiang Cuo. The sequence continues at coordinate 26,379,473 of NC_142814.1, read as the reverse complement.
ATGTAAATTACTATTTCGGGCTTTTTTAAGCTTGATTTCTTAGTCTTTCATAGGTATGTGTTTTCTGAAACCTATGATTTGGGATGTGGGGGTTGATATTTTTTTACTTTTCCGAGCTGGATTTCTTATCCTTTCATAGGTGAGTGCTGTCTGAAACTTATGATTTTGAGATGGTTAATTTGCTATTTCCGGCTTTTATTAGATAGGTTTCATAGCCTTTCATAGGTGTGTGATGTCAGAAAATTACGATTTGGGATGTGTAGTTTGCTATTTGAACTTTTCAGAGCTAGGATTCTTAGTCCATCATTGGTGTTTGTTGTCTGAAACCAATAGTTTGGGATGACTAGTTTGCTATTTCAGGCTTGTTCATTTTGAATTTCTGTCATGAAATGCAAGAGTTGGAAAATTTCAGTAGTGACTTGTTGTGCTTTACCTTCTCACAGTTACATTCTCTTGATTTTTCGAAGTTTATTTTGAATTTCTGTCATGAAATACAAGAGTTGGAATATTTCAGTAGTGACTTGTTGTGCTTTACCTTCTCACAGTTACATTCTCTTGATTTTTCGAAGTTCATTTTGAATTTCTGTCATGAAATGCAAGAGTTGGAAATTGGGGTCTTAGTCCACCAACCTGAACGGTGGAAATCCACTAGCTCAGAATTGGGGTCTTAGTCCACCAACCCGAATGGTGGAAATCCACTAGCTCAGAAATGGGGTCTTAGTCCACCAACCTGAATGGTGTAAATCCACTAGCTCAATATTGGGGTCTAAACCCACCAGACTGAATGGTGTACCTTTACTGTTTATGTTCGTTTAGGTTCTATTATCTTTTGCGCTGTTTTTAATATATACTATACTTTTACGATGAGTATGGTTATGTTAGACTAGATTATGTTAGGTTAGGTTAAGTTATGCTAGGTTAGCCCATGTACGATTCACTTAGTTTATCTTATGTTAGGTTAGATCCAGGAAAAAAGTTAGGTTTATTATGATGTGAGGTGAGGTCTAATTAAATTAGGTGAGGTTTTTCCGGTGAGTATGGTGAGGGGAGACGAAACTAAGCTAGGTTAGGTTAAGTTAGGTTAAGTTAGCCCATATACGCGTCACTTAGGTTAGCTTAGGTTAGGTGTGGGACCGGCCAAAAGTTATGTTTTTTTTTATGTTTGGTTAGATTAAATTATGTTAGGTTAAGTTA